>NC_034612.1:1158540-1166101 GCF_900095145.1 Mus pahari
AGGAGACGCTCAGACAGGAGGGCACAAGGAAGGAAACTGGGGAACCAGAGGAGACGCTCAGACAGGAGAGCCTGGAGAGACAAGAGGGCTGCAGATAGAGAGAGAGAGAGAGAGAGAGAGAGAGAGAGAGAGAGAGAGAGAGAGATCCTTTTACAAAGAGAACAGGTGACTTCGCCTTTCAGGTAAGTTTGAATCTTCGGCTGGTCGCTGCTCTGAGCCTTTGGGGCAGAGCATCACTTTGAGAGCACAGGAAGGACCCAGACACTCTCACCTCTTACTGGTTCCTGCGGCTCCCATTGGCACCAGGCAGCCATGGGGGGTGGGGTGGATGTTGGGGACAGAAGCACAACAGTGTCACGAAGCACCTTACAGTCCTGCTTGCTCTCACACCACAGCTGTCTCCTGGCGAAAAGGGTGGCAATTCGGCAACTCATCTTCAGTTAAAAAAGATGTGAAAGTTCCAGACATTACTGGAAGAGGAGGAGCCAGGGACAAAGGGCAGTTGTGGCCGCCCACCCTCAGCCCAGCCGACAGTTTCTAAAACGAAAGGCCAGATGCCATCCAGGGGCCTGAGGCTCTGTCTTTCTGATTATTTAGAAAATTTAAAAGTAAGTATCACGTTCAAATTGTCCCCCAAAGTGGAAAGTGTAAAAAAGGAGAGACCCATGCTATTACAAACAGAAATGATGGCCTTGAAAACCCTGCCCTTTTTTGTAGATTTAAAAAAAATTATATTTATATGTATGGATTGGGGGTGACAGTGCTTGTAGAGGACAGAAGAGGGTGTTGGGTCCCCTGGAGCTAAAGTGACAGGCGGTGTGAGCCTTCTAATGTGGCACTGGGAACTAACCTCAGGTCCTCTGCGAGAACAGCAAGTACTTATAACCACTGAACCATCTGTCCACTGCCCCTGCCCCTTAAGAAAACAGTATGGCATGGTAGTACCACCTGTAATCCCAGCACTGGAAAGAAGAGGCAAGATCAGACGTTCAAAGCCAGCCTTGTTGACATAGGGCTACATGAGACCCTGTCTCAAAACAAATGCCAACAGAAAAGAAAAAAAGCAAAGACGGCTTTGAAATGGATGTGTGTGTTACTGACATGCTGGTGAACATACATGCTGATATTCCAAAGGGTGTTGGCCTTAAAGAACCCTCTGTAAATGTCCTCAGATACAGAAACCCAAAAGCATTAACTGGTGGGTGTTGCTAGGGCCCAGCGCCAAAGCCTGCCCAGTGACCTCAGTGCAGAATGTGTGACGTCTGCCTCTCAGGGTGCTCCCTTACTCTCCCCTCTGTCCCCCTCCCTCCCTTACATCTTTCTTTTGAGGCAGGGTCTCGTGTAGCCCAGGCTAGCCTTGAACTGATCCCCTTGCCTCACTTCCTGATGGCGAACAGGTCTGTAACATTTTAAGGCACTAATTACAGCTGTAACTGGCTGTCACTGCTGCAGTAGAATTGAGCGCCCAGACCTACAGTCCAGAGCCTCAGGCAGGCTGCACAAGATACCTGCTGAGCAGAAAGCTCCCCGCTCACTCCTTACCACCAGATATTTATGCTTTATAGCACCACAGTGTGGTGTCGTCTCCCTCGGATGCCCTCTGCTTTCTCAGGCACGCAGCCTCCGGCAGGACTGCAAGCAGAAAGGGAGAGAAAGTCTGTCTGTTCCAGAGAATTAGGCTAAACATCTGTTCCAAACACACTAAAGGGACGTGATATCCCCCAGGCTGGTCTTTATGCCTCAGGTGACCTCACCCAGGCCAGCACAGTTATTACATTGGTAGCAAGTGTACATTTGGGCTTCGGGGGATAATACTCTCCACAGCGTAAATATCCTCAATACAGTTATATTAAATAAAAACTTGTGAGTCAACTCATAGAAGCAGAGCTCATGGCTAGCCCTTTGAGACACCAGGGAAGGCATGAATTTTAGTTCTACTCTTGTCTGGCAGGGCCTTGCCCAAGATTTTTTTTTTTTAGAATTGATTTTATGTGTATAGGTTCTGCCTACAAGTATCTCTGTGCACCATGTGCGTGCAGTGCACACAGAGGTTTAAAAAGAAGGCGCCAGATCCCCCGAGACCGGAGTTACAAATAGTTATGTACCACCAAGTAGGTGCTGGGAGTCAAATCCAGGTCCTCTGCAAGAACAGCCTGTGCATCTGGTCACTGAGCCACCTGACTCTTTAGCCCCTGGACAGAGCTTTTAGTAACACAGCCATTTTCTTTTCTTTTCTTTTTTTTTTTTTTTTTTGAACCAACAATGTAACTGTAAAATAGGACTGACACGCAATTAGGAAAAAGGAAACATTCTTATGTACCGAGATATCTGCTGACAGCAGATGGTGTTGTAAGTAAAACCTAGCAAATAAGGCAAGGAAAAAGGTGACAGGAGAAGAGAAGTTCCCTCGGGGTATAACCATCAAAAGTAAACGTACAATACAAAGCAAGGATATCAAAAGATGCAAGGGGGAAAAAAAATCAAGCAACATACAAAGGCGGGCTTATTAGAATAACACCTGACTTCTCAATGGAGACTCTAAAAGTCAAAAGGGCCTGGAGCTGTTCTACAGACTCTAAAAGACCACAGATGCCAGCTTAGACTACTATAACTAGTAAAATATTCAATCACCATAGATGGGGAAAATAAGACATTTCATGATTTAAAAAAAAAAAAAATTATCTATAAATCCCGCACTACAGAAGGACTAGAGGAAAATTTCAACCTAAAGAGGCTAACCGCACCCTATATAAACTTGCCCTTGTGTGTGTGCACACACACACACATACACACATGCACACCAAAATAATAGGAATCAATAAATACTGCTCATTGATCTCTCTCAACATCAATGGTTTAAAGAAAGAAAGAAAGAAAGAAAGAAAGAAAGAAAGAAAGAAAGAAAGAAAGAAAGAGTAACAGTATGGATACAAAGACAGAATCCATCCTACTGCAGCAGCCAAAATTCACAGCTTAGCATCAAGGACAGACATCACCTCAGGGTAAAAAGATGGCTGATTTTAAGATGACCCTTAGTGCCTCAGCGACAAAATCAGCGTAGTACTGGCACACTGACTAACTGACCGACCAGTGCAGCAGAACGGAAGACCCAGACACAGAACACAGATACACCTTCTCAGTCTCTCATAAAGACGCCAAAATACTTGCTAGGAAAACTGGGTACCCACCGGAGGAAGAAACTACTTCCTTATCCTTCACCCCACACAAACTGAACTCCAAATATATCAAAGTCCTCAGCATAAGACCAGAAACTCTGAACCCCAAGCACTGAAAGCAGGAAAAACACAGGTAAGGCCTTCTCACAGGACAGCAGCGACGCAGGAATTAAGGCAACGGGTACCAAGTGGGACCTCGGGATGTTAATACGTCAGTGAGAAGAGTTAATTGAGTAAAGACCCTACAGAACGGGAGAGAAGTCTTCGCTAGCTATGTATCCCATGGAGGACTGATAACTAGAATACACAAAGAACTTTTTAAAAACTATTTTATTCCCCCTTCCAAGTGAAATTCAAATGTCCTTCTCTGGGGGGACCTTCTTGTTTAGCTTCTTTGGGACTGTGGAGTGTAGCTTGGGTATCCTGTGTTTTATGGTTAATATCCACTTATAAGTGAGTATGTCCATGTATGTCCTTTTGGGTCTGGGTTACCTCACTCAGGATGATATTCTCAAGTTCCATCTTGGTTCTTTAATAGCTGAATATTATTGTGTAGATGTACCATATTTTCTCTATCCATTCTTCGTTTGAGGAACATCTAGGGCTTTTTTTGTTTTGTTTTTTGTTTTTGTTTTGTTTTGTTTTTTCCCTCGAGACAGGGTTTCTCTGTATAGCCCTGGCTGTCCTGGAACTCACTTTGTAGACCAGGCTGGCCTCGAACTCAAAAATCTGCCTGCCTCTGTCTCCCAAGTGCTGGGATTAAAGGCATAAAATTCTGCTACTCTAAAAGAACAAAACCCACTATGCCTCCAGCATAGCTAAAACGGAAAGACAGGCAGTGCTGGATGCAGGTGAGTAAGCAGACAACTAGACCGTCTGTGGGGTGTGAAATGATACAGCCACTCTGGAACTGCCTGGCTGTTCCCTATAAAACAGCATGTGCTCCCCAAGACCCAGCTACCAGCGCCCTCAGCATTTTCCTAAGAAAAAACATGTTCATGGAGATTTGCACAAAAATGTTTCTATTCACTTTTACACGAACCTCAATCTGGAATGAGCCCTAGTGCCTTCCAGGCGGGACACAGGTGGAACCATTCAACAGTAAGGATGAGCAATACACTAGCCAAGAGCAGCTACAAGAAAAACAGTGGGGCCTGGTGGTGGTGCACACCTTTAATCCCAGCACTCAGGAGGCAGAGGCAGGCGGATTTCTGAGTTTGAGGCCAGCCTGGTCTACAAAGTGAGTTCCAGGACAGCCAGGGCTACACAGAGAAACCCTGTCTCGAAAATCAAAAAGAAAAAAAGAAAAAAAAAAAGAAAGAAGAAAAAGAAAAACAGTGGGAACCACGGAAGTCAGTGTTCATACAATGTGACTCCACACACCCAGCACTCCAACAGGAAGTCAGTGTTCACACTGTGTGACTCCACATACCCAGTCACTCCAACAGGAAGTCAGTGTTCACACAGTGTGACTCCACACACCTGGTCACTCCAACAGAAAGTCAGTGTTCACACAGTGTGACTCCACACACCCGGTCACTCCAACAGACTCAGTGAAGGGACGTGGAGATGGGCTGGGTGAGCCTGAGGACACCCTAGGATGGAGGGACAGCTCTCCACCTTGGCTGGCAGAGACCTAGACTACCCAGCAGGCTGGGAGAGCACAACAGCAGGACAGACAGCCATGCTCCCGGACACAAAGTTCCCACATCTGTGCTAAGATGAGGCAGGCTCTGTTCATGGATGAAACTGCACAATTCTGAAGCAAACCGTTTCTCTGTGGCACCTCATGTGTGACAAGAGGATATGTGCCAGGTAAACAGGATATATAGAGAAAAAAAATCTGCTCGGGGGAGGGCTCAGTGGGTAATGAACCTGCTGAGCAAGTCGACGACCATAGTTCTATCACCAGTACCCACAGGAAAATGTGATTACAACCTCACACATGCACTTTCACACATCCAAAAGTACACGCCCACACACATATGTACAATACACACATGCACCTCCACACATTCAAACAGGCCTATATATGTGTGTGTGTACAATACATACACCTCCACACATTCAAACATGCACACCCACATACATATGTACTATACACACATGTACCTCCACACATCCAAACATGCATGCCCACATGCACCCCCATATACTCAAACACGTCTATATGTGTGTATGTACAATGCATACACCTCCACACATCCAAACATGCACACCCACATACATATGTACAATACACATATACACCTCCACACATCCAAACATGCACATACACATACATATGTACAATACATACATACACCTTCACACATCCAAACATGAACATGCACCACTACACATTTGAACATGCACACTCACATCTACAAAACACATACGCACTTCCACATTTGAACACAAACACCCCCACATGCACCCTCACACAGCCAGTGGCGAGTGCCCCCGTGCCTGGAGGCACAGCCAGTGGTGAATGCTCCCCCCACACACATTTTCAAGGTCATGGGTCCCACCCCCAGCACTGTTAAGACATTTAAAACCCCACAACCCATGCTGGATTTTACTCCCCAGCATTGTCCCCTCTGACATCATCCACAGCTCAGGAGTCAACAGGGCTAGCTTTTCATGACAAAAACCCAGGGAAGCTGCACCCCACTTCCTTGGCCTCACACCACAGGAGCCCCCAGAGGCCTGTGGGTTCTCACCTTCTCTGCTTGTCCTAGTCTAGCTATCTGTGGGGCCTCGTACCTGCTCTGGGACTATCTTCCTCCCCTCAGTCTTTTCTCCACATAGCAGCTGTAGTGAGTTTTGCAACAGGACAGCCCCATCCCCTCTCTACTCAGAGAAATACAGACAGAGCCTGTCCACATTCCTCAGCTGTGCCCAACAGGCTCCTGCCTCGGGACCTCACACCTGTGGCCCTTTCAACTCAGAGTCTTAGGGCTGTTCCCAAACAGGCCCCCTCCCCACTCCCTCCTTCTAAAGAGCATTGGCAATCACGAGTCTTCAGTTTTACTTCTCATCACCAAAGAAACTGCAGAACATTAATTAACATTAACTAAGGCAGAAGAACATTAATCAACAATCTGCCGTCTAAACTGGCCACGCCAACCACACCCCAGGTAGGCCCCATACTCAGGGACAGTTGGCTAACACAAATCAAACCCCAGGGTTCTTCTGTTTGTTTTTAAAAGAGAGAAGAGCATGAAGTTAGGTGTGCAGGGAGATGAGAGAGGATGGGGCAGAGTCGCAGGAGGGGAAAGAATATGATCAAAGTGCCTTAAATTCTCAAGAATAAAAATGTTTGATCATAACTCGCCATCGGAAGCCTGTTAAAATGGTGTCTTAGTTATTTTTTAAAAACTATGGCTGTTATTAAAACAAACAAACACCATCTCCAAGAGCAACTTAGGGAGGAAAAGTGATTTAGCTTACAGTTCCACATCAGTCCATCTCTGAAGGAAGTCAGGGTAGGCGAGAGCTGAAGCAGAGGCCAGGAAGCACTGCTTCCCATGGCTTGCTCAGCCTGCTTTCTTATAGAGCCCAGGACCACCTGCCCAGGAAAGGCACCACCCACAAGGGGTGGGGCCCTCCCACATCAATCATTAATCAAGAAAATGCAGCACAGCCTTTCTTACAGGCCGATTTCATGGAGGGGGTGGGTGGAGGATGGGGGGCAGCATGGCATTTTGTATACTGAGATTCCTTTTCCCCAAAAGTGCTACCTTGTATCGAGATAACAAGCACCAGGCCCCTTCCCACCCACACACAGAAGGTGGGGCAGAATTACTAAACATGAAGATTGTACTCAAGGCAGCCTTACCACTGAGCCACCTAGTCATGTTTTAAGAGTTCCTAGTACATGAATGAGATTACTCCCTTCTGTTAGTAAGTTACCAGTGCTATTTCCTAGTTGTCTATTTGAAGTGGTTTTTTTTAATTTAAATGTTATTTTCTACATAGTCACATTTATCAATATTTTTCTTCTTTTCTCCCTTCCATCTCTCTTTGTCAGTCTTTCAGACAGGCCTTACTATGAAGCCCAGGCTAGCTAAGAACTTTGGGTAACTCAGTCATGCTCCATATTTGCTAACCCCCTGAGGTGGTCTGAAAAAGAATGGCTCCAATATGTAGCTGATATTTGCTACTTTGTGGATTCTTTTCCCCACCCTTTACCCCCTTACCCCAGTTTCACCCCCTTTCACAAGACAGAAGAAAAAGGAGAGAGAGAGAGATCTGAATCTAATTCAGATCTTATTCTTTTCTTTTTTTTAAAGATTTATTTATTTATTATATTTAAGTACACTGTAGCTGTCTTCAGACACTCCAGAAGAGGGCATCAGATCTTGTTACGGATGGTTGTGAGCCACCATGTGGTTGCTGGGATT
>NC_034612.1:1166305-1183871 GCF_900095145.1 Mus pahari
GAGGGAGGGAGGGAGGGAGGGAGGGAGAGAAGAGATATTCCTGAATCTAATTTCTTTCCTTTTGTTTCTTCTTTGAGCACAAGTACTAACGAACCACAAACAGTACCCCCTGACCGACCAACAACCACCGACTCCACCCCTCAGGGCCCTAGCATTTATCCACCCTATGAAAAGTTGCCAGAATTCCAAACATCACACAATCACAGAAGCTGCTGCCTGCAGCCAATGGTCAGCTGCTACAGAAGGTCAGAAGCAGCACCACATCCCACCCCTGGGATTAAAACAAAAGCACATTCTTATAGTTCTGATTTTAAAGAACCCCAAATTCCAGAATTCTCACTACACCCATAGGTTCATGTATTTGCATTCTTACCCCCTAGATGATAAACCATTTGGGAAGGATGTTGGAGAAAGTGTGTTGCTAGGGTTGGGTTTTGAAGTTTCAAAAGCAGCCCACACCAGGCTCAATTCTTCCCTGTGTGCTTCCCTCATCTTTCTGTCTCTCTGTCTTTCTCTCTCTCCCCATCTCTGTCTCTTTCTGTGGTGTGTGTGCCTGTGCACGTGCATGTGCACACTCGAGTGCCCTGCTTTTAGATTAGAATGTAAAGCTCTCGGCCACTGCTCCAGCACCCTACCTGTTGATAATGGACTGACCCTCTGAAGCTGTAAGCCAGACCCTAATCAACACTTCCTTTAATACAAGTGGCCTTTGCCGTAGGCATGGTGTCTGCTCACAGCAATAGAACAGTGACTAAGTTACCCCCCATCAGCTTCCTAAATTCAGGGCATGTAGTGCGTACCACCATAGCAAGTCTTGAACATCAAACCAAATAAACATAGAAAAGCTTTGACTGTGACCTGGTAGGTTTTATACAGGTGACTCTATAAACACGGGAGCAAAGAAATCAATGGCATAGTTCTAAAGTACCAGCTTCTACACAGAGAAAGAAACAATCAGTAGAGGGAAGAGCCAGCTTACCCAGTGGGAGACGGCACCTGTATAACACACACCTGATAAGAGGTTAATAACAGAACATAAACCAGACTCAAACAGCTCAGTCAGAAGCCATCAAAGCACCTGAATAGACACTTCTGAAAAGAGGCAGGCAGAGCGAAGCGGCAACATGAAAGAGCACCCAGCGGCATCTGTTGCCAGGGAAAGGCAGCTTCCCTCTGGCACTCCTCACACTTGCTGACATAGCCACTGGGACCAGACGGAGGAAACGGGGCCGTCCGGTTGCACAGAACATCACTCAGGGTAAGCATTCTGGGAAGCGCTGAAACAGAACCACTCTACGACCTGTCCCGTTTCTAAGTACAAAGGGGAGGGGGTCATTATGCTGGCATGCGTGCTTCCGTGTGTTCAGGGCAGCGTCGTGTACCATGGACAAGACACTGAATCAAGTTAAGTGTCTGTCAACCCGTGAATGGATGGAGAGAATATACTGCATGATATACAATGAAATCCTATGCAGCCTCTGAAGAGAAAAAAGATTTCTGTCATCTGCAGTGATGCAGGGTAAGCCTGGAGGACTCACATTGGGTAAAACAAGCTAGTCACAGACAGACAAACACAGACCTTCTTCTCTCTTATCCTGGGGCAGGGGAACCACATCAAAGACTAGCATATCAAGGTGTTTTGACGGGCGACAAGGGCACAGGACAAAGGCAGGACTCATGTACTAGGTGCAGAACCTCATTCTGTTATCCAGGACAGCATGCAATCTAAAACTGGACTTTGGCTGACCACAGGCAAGGAAAACCATACAAAGTGGAAGCCCACCTGTGCAGCGACCACCCTACGGGACCTTACTCACACTAGGGATCTGAGCATGGCCATCCACACAGACTGGGAGTTTGTTGACCATCCCAGGTGCGGTGGCTAGTCTGTGTTGTTGTTTGACCACATCTGAAATTAACTTAAAAGCACAAGCCACCGGGCACACCTGTGAGGGATTTTTAGTTAACTGGTTCATTCAAGGCAAGAAAACATACCTTAAATCTAGATCTCTTGAGGTGGAAGACCGACTCCAAATCTGAGCCACAGCTTCTCGTGGCCGCTTAGGTAAGGGACAAGGAAGGAGGAAGCGCTTGTTCTTTGCCTGACTGGCCTCACTCCTGCTGGTAAGTTCATCCCCTCACTGGCATTAGAGCCTGCTCATTTGGGATTCTGACATATCCTGAAGAGCAGCTCAGACATCCAGCCTCATGGAGTTAACAATTAGCAGATTCTTGAGCTTTCCATTGGTAGAAAGAATGTTGGACTAGCTGGACCACAGTCTATGAGCCAATCTAATAAATCCTCCTGATAGATGATAAAAAGATGATAGACACACAGACAGACAGATACATTCTATGAGTTCTGTTTCTCTAGAAAAATAAAAAAAAAAAAAGCAAAGGGCAAACTGAGCAGAAAACTACATATTATTCATACAAAATGTAATTTTTACTTTTTAAAAAATGTATTCCTTTTTGCATTCATTTTAAAAGATCACCTTGAAGAATTTTTTTAAAAATATTTTTGCACTAATTTATTTATTTGGTTTTTCGAGACAGGGTTTCTCTGTATAGCCCTGGCTGTCCTGGAACTCACTTTGTAGACCAGGCTGGCCTCGAACTCAGAAATCCGCCTGCCTCTGCCTCCCGAGTGCTGAGATTAAAGACGTGTGCCACCATGCCCGGCTTTTTGCACTAATTTTAACATTAAAAGATCACCTTGAAGGTGTGTGTACACCTGTGTCACAGTTTGTGTGTGTGTGGGGGGGAGGGTCAGAGATCAAGTTGTGGGAGTCAGTTCTCTCCAACATGTGGCTCATGGGTCTCAAACACAGGCTGACAGGTTTGGTGGCAATCATTGAGCTATCTCACTCACCCCAAGAACATTTATCAGTGGCGGAGAAAGCATCCCAAGTGAGCCGCAGGTACTGTCACTTGTGTGTGTGTGAATGTGTGTGTGTAAGGAATCAGAGGACACAAGTGTTGAACCTCTGGAACTGTCCACCTTTATTTTTGTTCTGGTTTTGCGAGCCAGGGTCTGGCTGACATAAAACTATATAGACCAGGCTGACCTCCAGCTCACAGAGATCTGACCTTTATCCCCTTCAATCTGGGATTAACTGTGCTATCAGCCGGGATGGGTAGCCACTGGACCCCAGGGACCCTCCTATTGCTGCCTCCTCAACGATGGGATTACAGCTCACACCACCAAACCTGGCTTTTTACATCAGTACTGGGGATTGAATTTGGGTCCTCATGCTTGCACGGACAGCACTTTACAAACTGAGACATCTCTCCAGCCCACCATTTCTTTTAAATTTCATTTATTTATATGTGTGGGGGTGCGCATGCCACTGCATTGTGTAGAAGTCAGAGGACAGCCTGTGGGAAGTGGTTCTGTCTCCACCGTGTGAGTCTCAGGGATTGAACATGGGTTGTCAGGCATGGCGGCAAGTGTCATTGTCCACTGAGCCATATCACTGTCCTGTGGTTTCTTAAAATTATGACACAGGTATGACTGAGTTAGGACTGGTTTTTGGATAGACAGAGGCAGGATGCTTAAAAGCTGTGATGCTGTTTAGTCTAAAAAATGACCCACTGCTTATACTCATTACAGAGGCCTCACGGAAGCAAGTACTATATATTTGAAAGGGAAAACTCAGACTGTGGCACGAAGACACATCGTTGTTGTTGGAAGTTTGCCTTGCAAACCTAACAACTGCACTGCTTGATTACGTCAGATGTTGCAGAGCGTGTTTCTGATGGCCCCAACATTGTATCAGCAGAAATAGAAGACTGGGTAGCACTCCCTTGTGTCTCCTCTCACTCCCTACCTGCTCTGAGTATGGCTCCCTCTCCACTCCCCTAATCTACCCCAACACACACCCCATCCTGACTCCTGCCTTCACAGGTTCATTCCCTCCACCAATCCAGTGCCCAATGAGGCCTTGGCTGATTTACCCACAACTTCCTAGCAACTTTGGGTAACTTTTACATTGTGACATTGTCTGAATAGCATTCAATCTAAAACCTCTCTTCTGTTGCTCTTTAACATTATAAGTGAACCACTAAAAAAAAAAAAAAACTATCAGAGAAGCCAGAAAACTTTTATATTATGAATGGTGGAGGGGAGGGAGGATTCAAAAATTAGTCTGCTGCTCCAGACTGACAAAACCTTCCCTCCAGCACCCAGACCGGGGCGCCTGTGAGACGGTTCTATGCAAGCAAAAACAGAAAATGCAATTACATTTTATTGCAAGAAATTTGGAAAACATATTTTTTAACAAAGTTAGCTATTCAAAAGTATCGCCTCGGGCTGCCGTTTAATGACTCCTTTTCACAAGTGTGAAGTTTAATGGAGGAGGCAGCATTTATAAGCAACGCCAAAATGGTGTCTTAATTACTAGCCGCATTTTCTGAGGCAACGAGAGATTAAATGGAAAGAGAAATTAGTTTTACAAATGGCTTCATATATCTTTATGTTATACCTCCTCCATCAAGCCACAGATGGCTATCTTGAACTTCCTAATATTATAGGCAATTTTCTTTTCCTTGGGCACACCCGAATCCATCACTGCTCTCAATTATATCTTCTTTTGGAATCATTGATAATAGCTAAAGCTGTTTTTCATAATGATTTAAAACTTGACTGACCACATGACATGGTCTTTTCCTTATTGGGCTCTATATGGAAGAGAAACTTAAGATGTGTTGAAACTCCTGGCTCTGTAAGCTTGCAGAATTCTCGTTGCATGGTCCCATGCGGGCCCTGGCTTGATACAGCTAACTGCAGTGCCTGGCCCATTACTATGGTCAAATGTAAGAGCCAGAGCTCAGGGAGAAGGGCGGTTGCTGCTTGTCATGTGATGTTGTTCACGTCTTCCTTAAGAGACACACTGGGAGTCTATAAAACTACCAGCAGATAGATTTTACTTTCACGTGGCCAGATACACCCTAGCATACCTGCACATGTCTATAAATTCTGAACACAATATTGAAGCCATGCCATCATCTAAAAGGACTGGGAAGTCAAAGCCAGAAAGGCTCGGGGCCATCGGGGCATTCTCTCTTCTTTTGCAGGTTGCAGTCCATGACATGCATCAGTGTTAGCTTAGGTTTAAAACGTCCCCAGACTTCCTTGTCTTAGAGGACAGACGTCAGGGGAAAAGCAGCAGACAGTGTGAAGGAAAATGCTGCAGAAGCAAGCGCAGGGTGGAGCCTGCTTAGGTGTTCTAACCCTACACTGCTGCAAGAGCTCAACTGAACTCTGTGC
Organism: Mus pahari; assembly: GCF_900095145.1. Classification (NCBI taxonomy): domain Eukaryota; kingdom Metazoa; phylum Chordata; class Mammalia; order Rodentia; family Muridae; genus Mus; species Mus pahari. The sequence goes on from NC_034612.1 coordinate 1,171,575, forward strand.
TGCCCTCTTTTTTTAAAAAAAAAAAGATTTATTTATTTTATGTATATGAGTACACTGTAGCTGTACAGATGGTTGTAAGCCTTTATGTGGTTGTTGGGAATTGAATTTTAGGACCTCTGCTCGCTCCAGCCCAAAGATTTATCTATTATTATACATAAGTACACTGTAGCTGTCTTCAGACACATCAGAAGAGGACATCAGATCTCATTACCGATGGATGTGAGCCACCATGTGGTTTCTGGGATTTGAACTCAGGACCTTTCGAAGAGCAGTCAGTGCTCTTAACCACTGAGCCATCTCCCCAGCCCTGTGCTGCCCTCTTGTGGAGGGGTAAGAGGTTTCAGCTCTGCCAACTACATTATTAAAACATGTATTTTTTGTTAAATTCTTTGAGAACTCGGTATCTCCTTTCACCATTTTTGCCTTGCTCCCCCAAACTCTTTCCAGACCCACCCAACTTTGTGTAAAACAGCAACAAGAAACCCTTCAAGACCAATTTTTGCTGCCCAAATATTCTTGGATGTATTACCTTCCATTGGAGTATGGTAGACTTCCACAGGCTACCCATGGACAATAGCTCCTTGGCTAAGAGTAGAGTTGTGTGCCCAGGCTCACTCTCAATGCTGGAGTTTGCTCAGGCTTGGGGTTGTGCTGGTCTGACATGCTGTCATGACTGCTTTGAGTACATATCTGAAGCTGCCTTGTGCTCATACACTGTGTGGTTATTTGAGTAAGATGGCCCTCACAGGCTCATACATTTGAAAGCTCAGTGCCAAGGAGTGGCGCTATTAGAAAGCATTAGAAGGATTAAGAGATGTAACCTTGTTACAGGAAGTGTGTCACTGGGGATGGCTTTGGGGTTTCAAAAGCCCATGCTAAGCCCAGTTCTTTTGCTTTGCATACAAACCAGGATGTAGTTCTCAGCCACTGCTCCAGCATCTGCCTGGACACTACCATGCTTCCTGCCATGACAATAATGCACTAAACCTTAAAACTGTAAGCAAGCTGGGCGTGGTGGCGTACGCCTTTAATCCCAGCACTTGGGAGGCAGAGGCAGGCAGATTTCTGAGTTCGAGGCCAGCCTGGTCTACAGAGTGAGTTCCAGGACAGCCAGAGCTACACAGAGAAACCCTGTCTCGAAAAAAACCAACCAAACAAACAAAAAAACAAACCTGTAAGCAAGCGTCCAGTTAAATGCTTTCTCTTAGGATAGTTGTGGCCTGCGGTAATATCTATGGAGCATTTTCTCAATTAATGACTGCTGTGGAAGGGCCCAGCCCATGTGGGTAATGTGACCCCTGGGCAGCTGGTCCTGAGAACTACAAGGAAGGTAGCTGGGTTCAAGCCTGAAAGAAAGGCATTAAGCACCTTTCCTCTGTGGCCCCTGCTATACAGTTCCTGCCCTGACTTCCCTCAGTGACAGTGCATGGCACAGACGTGTAAGATAAAACAAAACCTTTCTCCAAATGCTTTTAGTTGTGAATGTCTGTCACGGCCATAGAGAGCAAACTAGAGATAACGGAGGCTTCTATGGTGAGTTCCCATGGCTTTTTCAAAAGGTCTTTGGCGTGATTACCTCTCTCCATATTCCCATCTCTACCCTGTCCTCCCTTCACTTCCTGCCACAACAGTTCTCTTTAACGCTTTAGGATTCTGTATTCTACTATAGAGATGCCTGGTCATCCATGATTCTGTATTCGACTACAGAGATGCCTGGTCATCTGTGTTCAGTGCTGTCCTATTCACAACCGCCAGGGAGTGAAAACAGCTTATGTGTCCATCCAATGGTGGATTCCAAACACAGCAAAGCGGCACTCTCCCTAACGCAGAGGAAGACCTGTTGGAACACAGGCGGAAATGAGGGTGAGCTACTTTTTTGTAGCAGCGACAGAGAATTTTAAAATAAGGGAAGGTCTGCTTCACATCACGCTTCCAGATGTGCTGGCTGGCACGAACTAGTGACCTGTGTCAGAGCAGAACAGGGTACATCATCGTGACCAGGAAACAAAGGAACATGACACAGGTCCTGTGGTGGTTTGAATAAAAATGGCTCATGCAGGCCTGTAGAAGTGGCACTATTAGGAGATGTGGTCTTGTTGGAGTAGGTGTGGCCTTGTTGGAGGGGGTGTGGCCTTGTTGGAGGAGGTGTGGCCCTGTTGGAGGAAGTGTGGCCTTGTTAGAGGAGGTATTGCAGATGGACAGTGAACCTCTGAAAAGTAAGTCAGCCCCAATAAAATGTTTTCCTTTATAAGAGTTGCGGCGGTCGTCATGTCTCTTCACAGCAACAGACAGGCCCCAAGAGCACACCCCAGCGGCCTGCTTCCTCCGGCTAGGCCCCCCTCCTTTCACCACCTCCGGGTAACGCCATCATATCGTCAAACCATCCCTCCAGTCAGAGCTTTCAAGATGCAACCATCTGGAAAACCCATCACACACAGGCCCACAGAAGAGCTCGACCTGCCCGCAGATTCTCAACCCTCGTGGGAGAAGCAGGGAAGGGAGTAGGAAGACGGAAGCCTCCGCAGTGAGCTTACCATTAAAGGACAAGGGTAAAGACATCAATCAGAAGGTAAACGGCACCTAGTGTAAGTGTAAGACAACGGGTGTTGAACACAGACCATCCAGGTACCGTGTGCTAAGGAGACGCAGGCTCTGACAATCTGCGTTTCTTTTGGAGTTTGAGAGTGGAGACCAGTACTTAGGGCAGAGCCAGGGTGACATTTCACTGCTTTAAACAATCTCTAAACGGTCAAGTTGGATGAGGAGAACGAACACAGCAATGTGAGCAGGGCAGTGGTGGTGAAAGCCTTTAATCCCAGCACTTGGGAGGCAGAGGCAGGCGGGTTTCTGAGTTCGAGGCTAGCCTGGTCTACAGAGTGAGCTCCAGGACAGCCAGGGCTTCACAGAGAATTAAAACAAACAAACAAAAACCCAGCAATGTGAAGTGACTAGTCGATGGATAATCAAGACGGCACGTGGAGAACTGCTGCCCTTCCAGACTCAAATATGGCTCTGTAACTGTTAATGCTTCCCCCACTCTCTTTTTTCTCTCTGCCTCTGCTTCTGCCCCACCCCCTTCCTCAACCCCTCTGTCTCTCTGGGTTTTTTTTGTTTGTTTGTTTGTTTTTTTGTTTTTTGAGTCAAGATCTTTCTCTGTATCCCAGACTGGGGTGCAGAAATAATCAATACAGATATACAGAATGAAAAAAAAATATTCCAGGAGAATTCTAACTCAAAAGTGATTCGGTACAGGTGAGAATACACAGAGACACATCACACCATACAAGGCGAGGTGACCAACAGACCCAAAATATATCACACATAATAAGGGAGCCAATGAGCCTGGAAGATTAAAACATTCTGTGTGTGTATGTCTTTTCTGTATCTAAAAGCACAGCCTCGAATGTATATGGCTAACCACATACTCGCACACACACATTAACACAGAATGAGAGGCTGTTGGCATGCTTCCTTCTAGTCTTATGTGACAAACACACCAATCCAAGTCACTGAGGAGAGAGAGAGAATTGGGCCAGGTCATTGATAAACTTTACCTGGCGTTTATAGGCAGAGCACTGAAACCCAAACTGAAAAGGAAAAGATATTAAAATACTTATGGCTAATCTTAGTTGTCAACTTGATTACATTTGAAGTCACCTGAACCCCAGGCTGCTAGGCATTCCTGTGAGGAATTTTCTTAATTAGAAGGTCTGAGGCAGGAAGACCCACTCGGTCTGAGCCACAGCCCACAGAAAAGGACACGGAAGAAGGAAACTTTTGCTCTTTGTCTGCTTGCCCTCACTCTCTGGCAGGTCTGTCTACTCTGTTGCTGTGGCTGGTTTAAATCTAACGTTCTCAGGATTCCCATGTAAGACGCTTTCTGAAGACCAGCAGCTTTCCAGGACTCCAGCACTAGACAGGGACTGCAGAGACATCCAGGGTCATGGGCTAAACAACTACGGGACTCTTGGCCTGCCTGTTACAAGACAGCCATTGTTGGACCACCCAGACCACAACCTGTAAACCAGTCTAATAAATCCCCTTTTAACACACACACACACACACACACACACACACACACACACACACACGGCTGGAGAGATGGCTCAGTGGTTATGAGCACTGACTACTTTTCCGAAGGCCCCGAGTTCAAATCCCAGCAACCATATGGTGTCTCACAACCATCCATAAAGAGATCTGATGCCCTCTTCTGGGGTGTCTGAAGACAGCTACAGTGTACTTAGACATAATAGTAAATAAATCTTTAGAACGGAGTGAGAGGGGTTGGTCAGAGCAAGCAGAGGTCCTGAATTCAAATTCTCAGCAACCACATGATGGCTCACAACCATCAGTACAGCTACAGTGTACTCATATACATAAATAAATAAATCTTTAAAAAAGAGAGAAAGATGCAGACACACACACACACACACACACACACACACAGATAGAGAGAGAGAGAGAGAGAGAGAGAGAGAGAGAGAGAGAGAGAGAGAGAGAGAAAGAGAGGAGAGAGAAACATAGTCCATTGTTGGAATGCCCAGACCACAACTTGTAAACCACTCTAATAAATCCCCCCTTTAAGACACACACATATGCACACAGACACATATATACAGAAACACACACACATGCATACACAGACACATATATACATACACAGACACATGCACACACACACACACACACACATGCCTGAAGACTTGATTTGATCCCTAGGACCTAAAAGTGGTAGGACAGAACTCTTGAGGATTGTCCTCTGTCCACCCATCAGCACGAATGCACGTGCACTCACATATATACATGCAAACATCCCAAACACACCCCAACAGAGAATATAAAGAAAGAATTTTTTGCACGGGCCCTTAATCCCAGCACTCAGGAGGCAGAAGCAGGTGGGTCTCTGTGAGCTCAAGGCCAGCCTGGTTTACATAGCAAGTTCCAGGCCAACCAGGATGACATAGTGAAACTCAACCCTCACACCTCCCTTTGAAAAAAAAAGGAAAAAATAAAGAAAAATAAAGTCCTTTATATATAATACCTACTAAAACCACTTTGGAAATGCACACCTTTAATCCCAGCCCTGGGAGGCAGAGACAAAATGCCGGGCTGGTCTACAAAGTGGCAGTCAAGGCTATACATTGAGACCCCATTTCAAAAAACCACAAACAACAAATCCTATTGAAATGTGTTAAACTATGGGTTTAGAAGACAGACAAGTTTTACTTATCCAGTGTATTAGTCATATTCATGAGGCTTAGATATTTATACAAGATTAAGTATATGCTAGAGACATAGTAAATTCAGCTCTAGCTATGAAAAAGGCCCAAACCCATGAGGAATCAGCTGTGGCACATGAGGCAGAGGACTGCCTCCCGCTGTAAGTCAGCCTTGCTTCACTAAACCATGGGATCAGCTTTGGAGCACCGACACCGTACAAGCTCAGCTAGTTCATGCTGGGTCTTGTCCAGCGGAGGAGGCTAGGAAAGGGTACAGGACACACCAAATGCATCTGGAGATAGCATGCAGGGACTTGCCTGGATGAAGGCGGCCAGAATGCCAAGTAAAACATATGCTGGCACTTCAACTGTCTTAAACCTACATTAAAATATAGTGATTACTGATCCCCTTTTCTTCTGGGATAATGTGTCGTGTGGCCAAGGGAGGCCTTGAATTCCCCCAACCCAGCTCCTCCTTCCAGTCAGTGGAATTCCAGCAGTTCTCAACCTGTGGGTCTCGACCCCTTGAGGGCCAAATGACCCTTTCGAAGGGGTCACCTAGAGCCATCAGAAAACACAGATTTTTACATTATGATTCATAATGGCAGCAAAATTTATTTAGTAGCAGTGAAAATATTAATTTTGGGGGGGTCATCATGACATAAGGAACTATAATAAAGGGTCACAACATTAAAGACAAGGACTGTGGGATAATAAGATCATGAGTATGTCTCCCACACCAGGCTTTAGTTGACCACGCGTGAAGGATGATGGGAAACGGCTTCTCATTTTGGGAGCTGGCTGATGATAGAATGCATTTCAAACCCAACTGTGATGACCTGAGTTTAGTCTCTGGGCCCCACGTGGAAGGGGAAGAGAACCCACTCTGACCTCCGAGGCTCCGGTCTGCACCGGCAAGTGCGCTGGCACGCATACACAAGTGCATATAAACAAGCGGAATCTTTAAAAATGTAAAGGTGGGTGGTGGTGGCCGCCTCTGTCTCAGCACTAGGGGCAAAGAGGCGGGAGGAGCTCTGTGGATTCAAGGCCAGCCAGGATGACCAGGGACAGAGAAACCCCAACGAGCTCTCGCTCTTGCACTCTCTCTCTCTCTCTCTCTCTCTCTCTCTCTCTCTCTCTCTCTATATATATATATATATATATATATATATATATATAATAAGATCAAGATCTCTCTCTCAATATATATATATATATATAATATTACTGGCACTCAAATCTCAGGGCTACCTCAGGCTACAGAGGAAGTCCTTTCTCCCCATGTGCTCTGCTTTGGGTGTCTTTTATCCCAGTGACATCTTCCTTGCTTGCCACCTGTTGCACTCAAGATTTTTCTTGCCGTTAGTTCTTAAACTGGCAGAGAAAACGAGCCTGACCCAGACCCTAAGATGGAAAGACTTTGGGCTTCACCTCGGGATGTGTTCTGAGGACCATCAAGGTCAGTGTAAACCACAGCAAAGTACTGATGGCATGGGAAGGTGTGGCCCTCGGGCTCCGGCTCCTTCTCATCTTGGATTAGAGGTGGGGATTGGTCCACCTCCACCATTCACGAGGGTGTGGCTTCCACTTCACTTCTTCCCAGCTTGTGATAGTATGGGGAACAAGCAAAAGAAACTTACTCTAAATACCGCCATTTCATTTTCAGATTCCATTTAATCATAGGGAGAGATTAAATTCAAAGTCCCAGGCCCTATGGAAGCTGGGAACTTACCAATAACTGAACAGCTTCTGTTGTTAGGAGATAGTTGTCTAAGTCCAGCCACCCCAAGGACAACTTCTCCATCTTGCTGGTAGGGTCAAACAAGTTCATGTTCCCAGACCCAGGAACCAGCTCTTATCCTGGATAATGGAAACTCCCTTGGTCAACCCTTTAAGTCAAAATATGATTGGACCTGGTACAACCCATGTACCAGGGTCATAGTTCAGCTCCTGAGTCTGTTCTGTGGCTCTGATCAACCAGCAGCAGTTTGATTAAAATATTCTTTTGTCATCTGCATTGACCTGATGTTGGATTTTGGTGGACTTAAGCAGACCGCACAACATTAGTTTAAATAGGAATGGTTCACATAGGCTCATGGATTTGAGCCTCACTCACGAGGGAATGGCTCTACTTGGCTGAGCCGGGATTAGGAGGTGTGGCCTTGTTGGAGGAAGTGTGTCACTGTGGGTGGGATTTGGAGTTTCCGGTGCTCAAGCCAGGCCCAATCACTCTCTTCCTACTGGCTGTGGATCCAGCTGCAGAAGTCTCAGTTACTTCTCTAGCTCCATGTCTGCCGTTCATGTCTCCATGCTCCCCCCTCCATGGTAACACCCAGTTAAATGCTTTCCTTTATAAGAGTTGCTGTGGTCATGGTGTCTCTTCACAGCAATAGGACACTGACTAAGATATAGCTGCTCTATAGATAAAGCTTCCCAAAACACTCCATGTGGTTTGGTTAATGTGTTGGTGTGTACAAATACTTTGTTGATAAAAATTAACACTTGTTTGTGGAAATACAAAAAAATTTACACAAAGGAACTAGATTAAAATTTTAAGACTTACTGCATAGCCATCAAAATTAAAGCAATATTGTAGGCAGGCAAGATGGTTCAGTGGTTGAAGATGGTATTATAGTTTGCTTCGCATTTCTGTGATAAAATACTGACCAAAGCCAAGTTGGGGAAGGAAAACATTTGTCTGGCTTGCACATTGAGATCCTGAGGAAAGTCAGGACAGCTGAGGGAAGTCAGGACAGGAGTTCAAGCAGAAACCTGTTTCATAAGCTCCCACTGAATAGCCCATTTCACATTGAACACTCAATGGATTTTCTAGCCCAAATTCCCAAACTTGTCCACGATCCTCCCAAAACCAATATGGCCAAATCGGTCAGAACAATATCCTGACCTTGGTACCAATTTCTGCCCTAGTTTGCTCTCTGTTGCTGTAATAAATACCATGACCAAAAGCAACTTAAGAGAGTGTCTCCACATACTGCCGTGATAAAACACCGTAACCAAGGCAACCAAGGTATTTAATTAGATTTATGGTTTCAAAAGTTTAAGTGTACACAATAGCATAGGGGCAAGAATAGCTGAGAGCTTCCATCTTGATCAGCAAACTGGGGGAGGGGTGGGTGGGGTTGGGGAAAGCAGACATGGAGATGATGGGAAGATTTTGACCCCTTAAACTGACTCCCAATGACGCACCTTCTCCAACAAGGCCACAACTCCAAATTCTTTCCAAACAGCCATCAACGAGGAACCAAATATCCAAATGATGGAAGCTAATCTGGAACATCTCTTTTAAACAAACACAGGGAGTCAAGTGTTTCATTGGTGCCTGTGTCCACATCACGGTTCATTATGAAGGCAAGTCACGGCAGAAACTCAAGGCAGAAACCTGGAGGCAGGAACTGAAGCAGAGGGCACAATGAAGTGAAGCAGAAATTTCTGGTCTCTTTGGAGATTCAGTTGTGTCATGTGATGTTTTTCTGGACACTGTCTCTGAGAGGATGTTTTTGCTGAAGCAGACACGTGGGAGGATGTTTTGCTGAGAACGGACATGGGGTGTTTTTCTGGAAGCTGCCTGGGGCAAGGACATGGGATGTTTTGCTAGAGCAGATGCTTGAGAGGACACATGATGCTTGCACAGGATATTAGGATAACCCAACAGACAGTGGACGAGGCTATGTGTCATTGGTTCACCTTGCCACTCTTTGCTGGTCTTCCTTGGGCTTTGCTGATGTTGATCTTCAGTGATGATGCGGTGGCATTGATTTGCCTTGTCTTCTTTGTTATCTTTTGTCATGACTTCATACAGAAAAGCACAGCTATGGTTTTTTATAAATGCTTGGCCCCAGGGAGTGGCACTATTAGAAGGTGTGGCCCTGTTGGAGTAGGTGTGTCACTATGGGTATGGGCTTTAAGACCCCCATCCTAGCTGCCTGGAAGCCAGTCTTCTGCTAGCAGCCTTCAGATGAAGATGTAGAACTCTCAGCTCCTTCTGCACCATGCCTGCCTGGATGCTGCCATGCTCCTGCCTTGATGATAATGGACTGAACCTCTGAACCTGTAAGCCAGCCCCAATTAAATGTTGTCCTTGTAAGAGTTGCCTTGGTCATGGTGTCTGTTCACAGCAGTAAAACCCTCACTAAGACACGCACCAAAGAACTTCTGGTGGTGTTCTGGTGGCTTCCTGCTGCTTCCTCAGACTTGGTCTGATTGGTATAGCCTCACAATTTCTTCTGGATCAAACTGCCCTTGCTGATTTGTGAATGGTGTTTGTGAGTGGATCGAGCGACCGCTGCTGATTCCTGCGAACTGATCTGTTGGTAGTCTGACAATGAAGATTGGATTTGCTCCATAGAACTATTTCTAAACAGGCCTACATCCCCCTTTGCCCTGTTAGCCTTTCCTTTTCACTACCTCTGGTGGGTGATGGGCTAGAAGCCAGGTTAAAGGGTTTAGGAACACTTTTTAAAGTAGGTTTTAGAAAATATAAGCCTACAGAGAAGTGCAGCTTACTGGCTTTCTCCCGTGGACTGGTATCGTCCATATACAACCTAGGACCACCTGCCCAAAGGTGGTACCACCTACAGTGGGTGGGGGCCCTCCCACATCAATCACTAACCAAGATCATGCCTCAGAGTCTTACCTACAGGCTGAGCTAGCTGGTGTACCTTCTTCCCTGATAACTCTAGCTTATGTCAAATTGACAAGAAGTTAATCAGCACAGGTGTTTGCCATGAAAGCCTGGTCACCGGAGTCCAATCGCTGAAACCTCTGCAGCGGCGAATAGATAGAACAAACTCCACAAGGCTGTCCTCTGACTGACACACGTGCTGTGGTACAGGCATCCACCACACACCATTTCAAAAGAGGCATCTATCAGCAGGATGCACCCTGATCAGTGGAAACAGTTAAGACTCTGAGACATGAGCCGGGCGTGGTGGCACATGCCTTTAATCCCAACACTTGGGAGGCAGAGGCAGGTGGATTTCTGAGTTCAAGGCCAGCCTGGTCTACAGAGTGAGTTCCAGGACAGCCAGGGCACAGAGAAACCCTGTCTCAAAAAACCAAAAAAAAAAAAAAAAAAAAAAAAAAAAGACTCTGAGACATGGGCTAGAGAGATGATTCAATGGTTAAGAGTGCTTGATGCTCTTCTAGAGGATCCAAGTTATGTTCCCAGTATCGACATGGCAGCTCACAACTGTCTATAACTCCCAGTTCCAGGATATCCAACAGGGTCTTCTCCAGTTTTCAAAGGCACTGGGCATACTCATGATGCTCATCCGTGCACATACACACAAAACACTTCCCACATAAAGTAAAAATTTAAAAATTAAAGAAAAACAGAGACACAAAATGTGGTCAGTTGATTTTCAACAAAGGAGGGAAATAAAACTAGGTGAGAAATAGCCCTACACAAATGAAACTGTTTTTAATAACGAGTGAACAAAAGTTCGGGAAACCCACGTGAATGGGAAAGGTCAGTCTTGGATTCCACTCTAGAAAACTGTTCAAGAACAAAATCGGAAGCTGTGGGATCCAAGATGAGGAAAGGTTTCCTGCATAGGACAGAAAAACAATGAACCGTGACAGAAAAAACAAATCAGTATTAATGTTTCATTGAAATTTAAAAATTCATGAAAAACCTGTGCATGGTGCTTGTGTGAGCAGAGCTTGGGGCTCATCCGCGTCCTTGTACAATGTGAGTCCCAGGGATGGAACCACGGGTTGTCAGGCTTTAGGCAATGAGCCACCTCGACTCCCCAAGACTTTCTTTTAAAAACAGGCAAGCTACTGCCTTCGGGGCAGACACTTGTAACACACAGGTCTGAGAAAGGACTAATATTTGGAATATACATAAATAACCTCTTACAACTCAGTAAGAAAACAAACAAACCTAAAAATGGCAGGGATAAGGTGTCCCACATCTCTGGTAGAGTGACTAAGCCAGGATGTGGGGAGGAAGGCCAGACAGACACATTTTCCTAATTCAGTGGCATGAAGCTCTTCAAAAAGGCAAGCTTAATAAAGAGATACTTGACAAAATATTCAAACTATTCGTTTAAATTGGTATGCCCCTTTGGGTACCCATCTTATAGCTCAGTGCCATCCACACATTAGAAGATGGAGCAGTCGCCGGGAAGACTGACAGCTCTCAGTGTTAGTGGAACCTTCTCTTCAGTAAATGTTCATTAGTCGTTCTCAACTAGGGGCAAATTTGTCACAGCCGACAAAGAGCGCTGTCTGGAGACAATTTAGGATTTCTGAGTCGTAAGGGGAACTGCCCAGCACAGAAGCAGAGAAACTCAGCTGTAGAATCAAGGCAACCCAGCAACTGGAACTGGGAGCAGGAAGATTGGGAATTCAAGGCCAGCCGGGACTACATGAGACCTTGTCCAAAACAAAACAAAACAAAACATTGCCCCAAACCCACAGACAACAGCAATACTAAATGCTGGTCATGACACAGTACTGTAATCTGTCTATGCATTATAGGGAAAGTATTATAGCCACTGTCAACGCAGGGACACACACACGGGTGCACTCTCTCTTATACACTATTATCCATGTGTTGGTGTTGCTGGTGTGAGAGCAGAAGGGCTGTGCCACAGCATATATGTGGAGGTCAGAATGTCAGTATTTGGGGGTGACAGCTAAAGGAGGCAAAGCTCCCCAATGTTACCCTTAGCAGCATGAGGGGTCCCCTAAGGTTTTAGGGACCTTGACTGGGGACAAACCAAGATTCACTGCCTCCACACTAGAAAGAGTTCCAGGAAGCCAGCTGATGAGGCAGAACTGGAGGCTACATTAAAGGTACTGACTATATATAGTTTTAAGTAGGACAGTTTGGACAAAGATCTATTTGGAAGAAAGTGTGGGCCCTAAGAGCATGGAGTACCCCCAAATGAGTCACAGCTCATTGTTCCTACAGCAGTCATATTCAGGGTGCTGGTGGAGTTTTAGTTAGTTCCTGAGGGGCACTTGGTAGGATTCTGATATAAAAGAGTTAGTCTGGCCGGGTGGTGGTGGCACACACCTTTAATCCCAGCACTTGGGAGGCAGAGGCAGG
>NC_034612.1:1183904-1195229 GCF_900095145.1 Mus pahari
CCAGCCTGGTCTACAAAGTGAGTTCCAGGACAGCCAGGGCTATACAGAGAAACCCTGTCTAGAAAAACCAAAAAAAAAAAAAAAAAAAAAAAAGAAAAAGAAAAAGAAAAAGAATTAGTCTGTCCTACGGCAGTACAGGAAAGTATTTGTCTTAGTTAGGGTTTTACTGCTGTGAACAGACACCATGCCCAAGGCAACTCTTATAAGGACATTTAATTGGGGCTGGCTCACAGGTTCAGAGGTTCAATCCATTATCAAGGTGGGAGCATGGAGGTGTGGAGCAGGAAGAGCTGAGAGTTCTACATCTTCATCTGAAGGCTGCTAACAGAAGACAGGCTTCCAGGAAACTAGGATGAGGTCTTAAAGCCCACGCCCAGTGACACACCTCCTCCAAGGCCACACCTCCTGCAACAAGGCCACACCTCCTAACAGTGCCACTCCCTGGGCCAAGCATATACAAACTATCCTAGTATCTTCACTGTGAATGCTTTCATTTCAGATTCTCAAGCACTTTCTACAGACAGGAAGGAGTCCCTACCCCAGGCCACATGATTCTTATGCCTGGGTCACTGTTACTTTAACATACAGCATCTCCACAGGACAGGAATGTTCACTTTATGTCAGCAACCCCGCCCCCCCCCACACACACACACAGCAAATGTTGTCAACTGTGCTGCAGTTCTTGCTTCTCTACTCAGACCTGAGAATGTGGGGGTTCCTCTCCCTCTTGTGTCCCCGTACCTGACCTTCCTCCCCTGCCTCAAGAGGACAGTTTTGTGAAGGCAGGTCTCTACTTCCACCCTTGCATAGGTCCAGAGAGGGAGCTTAGGTTATTTGGCTAGCACAAACTGTTCACACACTGGATCATCTCACTGGCCCAATAAATAACTCTTGAATGTTTTCCCAATTGTTTACTTCAGTGTGTGTGTGGGGGGGGTGGTATGTGTGTAGTGCGTATGTATGGGGTATGTGTGTATGGGGTGTGTGGGGTGTGTGTGTGTGTGTGTGTGTGGTATGTATATGGTGTGTGTGGTGTGTGTATGTATGGGGTGTGTATGTATGGGGTGTGTGTGTATGGGGTGTGTATGTGGTGTGTGTTCATATGTGGTGTGTGTGTATGTGTGTGTATGGTATGTGTGTGTGGTGTGTGTGTGCGTGTGTGTGTGTTTGTATATGGTGTGTGTGTAGTGAGTATATGTACCGTGATGCCATGTGTGGGGGTCAGAGGACAACTTGTAGAAGTTAGTTCTCTCCTTCTATCTGTGGGCCCCGGGGATTGATCTCAGGTCTTCAGGCTTGGCCGCAAGTGCAGCTTACTGTAAAGCAGACCCATTATCATTCATGCTTCTGAACAAAGGAGAGGGGCTGAAAACATTGTTAAGGATCCTGGCTTTCTTTTTTATACATTTTTAAGACAAAAAAAAAAAAAGGTACAGACCTCAAGATCTTGTCTCCTCCTGCCCCCATGCCACCCCCATCCCCTAGGCCCTCCCTGCCCAGCACACCATGTGCTGTGACCCAGCCTACTACATCAGTTTCCGAACCCTAAGCTTCCTGCACTCACCTCAATCCTTAGATAAAGCCCAGGTCCCATGTCCAGTCTTCCAGCCTGTCTATGCCTTCCCAGGACCCAGGCTTTGGCCAGGATGCACATCCTGTGTGCCAACCCAGCCTTCTGTGTGTGTCCATGTCAGACACACAACCAGTGGAAAAAAAGCCTGAGGCCCAGGTCTCATTGCAAAACCACAGTGTGCCAACCCTCATTCCCACCACCATCAAACTATCAGTCGTATGGAAATGTTCTCCACTGAGAACTACCTACGTGTACCTCAGGACACAGATCTTTAACCAACAGTCACGAACATCAAGGAATACGCGGAATTTAAAGCAAGCAGAAACAAACGCAAAGAGAATAAACGCCCGAGTGATACCCAGGAAAAGATAAAGATGGCTGCATAGATTGACAGACCCACTGCAGGACCTCAAAGCCAAATCAGTAAGAGAAGAACTCACGCTGAAATGAAGATGGAACTGAAAAAAATCTCAATAACCCAACCAGAAAACTCAAAGGGGAAAAGCTCACAGGTACAATGATCAGCCTGGTGATGTGGGTCAGCAGGTGACGGTGCCAACCACCAAGCCTACTGACCTGAGTTCAGTCCCTGGGACTGACTTACTTGGTAGAAGGAGAGAAAACTGACTCCTGACATCTGCCCTCTGACCTCCGACTCCTGACATCTGCCCTCTGACCTCCATATACACTTTGGCATATCCTCCATTGGCACACACCCCAATGGAAGGAAGGAAGGAAGGAAGGAAAGAAGGAAGGAAGGAGAGAGAGGGAAAGAATCAGACAGACAGAAAGAATGAGAGAGGCAGAGAGGGAAAGGGAGAGGGAGGGAGAGAGGGAGAGAGGAGGGGGATGGACAACACAGGACAGAATGGGAATCAAAAAGAAAGCAGAACATCAAGTCTCAAAGATAAAACCGAGGAATTAGAACCACAGAAGTAAATACGAAAATACTAAAAGCAGACGAGAGGAATAAGCAGAAACAGCAAGACATCACGGAAGACCAAGTCTTTGATTATAGACGAGGTGGGAAGGTCCCAGGTCAATGACATAGAACATAGATTTTTTTTTTGTTTTTTTGTTTTTTTTGGTTTTTCGAGACAGGGTTTCTCTGTATAGCCCTGGCTGTCCTGGAACTCACTTTGTAGACCAGGCTGGCCTCGAACTCAGAGCATAGATCTTAAACAAGATTATAGAAGAAAACTTCCCCCAAACTGACGGGAGACATACCAAAAACAGATCCAAAAAGACAAGACAAGAAAAAAAAAAAAAAAAAAGAACTCCCCATGGCATATCATGAACATGGAAAGCTGCAGAGAGGAAAAAACAAACAAACGAACAAACAAACAAACAAACCATCACGTATAAAGGAAAAATCCATCCCAAAAAACAGCTCTCCTTTTCTAAACTGAAATCTAGAAGAGACGACAGGCAGGGCAGTGGGGGCACACGCCTTTAATCCCAGCACTTGGGAAGAAGAGGCAGGTGGATTTCTGAGTTCGAGGCCAGCCTGGTCTGCAGAGTAAGTTCCAGGACAGCCTAGGGCTATACAGATATCTAGAAGAGCTATTGCAGTGTCTATTTTTTTGGGGGGGGGGGAGGGCGGTCAGTACACCCCCTTTTACTCCTTAATACCTTCTGGGACCTCCTACCCCACTTGTCTGTACATTCTCGAGTCAATGACACTGAAACAATGTAATTTGTTAAAGAGCTGTTGACACTGAGCTGGGCAGGCTCTGAGCTACACTAATCCCTCCACCTGTTAGAACCTACGCAAATGCCAGTCACCACTTAGCAATCCCATGCCCCCCAGGCTGCTTTTGCTCCATCAGCCTGATCTCTTGGCCACCTGCCCTTGGTCCATCCCATCTAATGACATCCTCCTGCTCTCCCTGTCCTCCTCCTTCCCCTCCTCCTCGCTCCCTCTCCCTCTTCCTCTCCCTCATCCTCCTCCTCCTTTTCTTCCTCCTCTTCCTTCTCCCTATGAAGACCCCTCCTCTTGATTCTAAGGCCTGCCTTCCTATACTTTCCAGTCATAAGCCACAGCCACTTATTGACCAATTAGGAATTAAATTGGGGAGCAAGGTTTTCAGAGCAAAGGCTGTTGTCTGTGAGAACTCATCTGACCAGAAACCAGATCTTGGGGTTCAGAATTTAGCTTTTGTACACATACCACCAGACCAACCTGTTGAGATTTGGTCTTGCGGTCCATTGTAATGCTAAGTGTGGGCCCCCAAGACCTGAAGTCTGCACACAGATCTGTGACCCTGCCCAAGTTGTTTCTGGTTGGTAAATAAAGATGCCAACAGCCAACATCTGGGCAGAAGAAACATAGGTGGGGTTTAGGTTTCCCGAGCTTAGAATCAGAGAACTACCAGAGAAGAAGAAGGCGCAGAAGGAGAGATAAGTTGCCATGGGTTAGATTGAGTCATGAACACTGTGCTGGCTGTTTTTGTGTGTCAACTTGACACAGGCTGGAGTTATCACAGAGAAAGGAGCTTCAGGTGAGGAAATGCCTCCATGAGATCCAGCTGTAAGGCATTTTCTCAATTAGTGATCAAGGGGAGAAGGGCCCAGTGTGGGTGGTACCATCCCCGGGTGGTCTTGGGTTCTATAAGAAAGCAAGCTGAGCAAAGCAGAGGAAATAAGCCCAGTAAGGAACATCCCTCCATGACCTCTGCATCAGCTCCTGCTTCCTGCCCTGTGTGAGTTCCTGTCCTGACTTCCTTTTGGTGATGAACAGCAATGTGGAAATATAAACTGAATAAACCCTTTCCTCCCCAACTTGCTTCTTGGTCATGATGTTTTGTGCAGGAATAGAAACCCTAAGACAAACACATAACCCTGAGGGCTGACCAATTGGAGTTAAGAGCAGTCCAGATGAAACAGTAATAGCTTGGGCTTATCGATAGGAAAGTAGACTCTAATAGCACAGAGGGTAGGTATTCTACCAAGCTCTGGGGCTGTTAAAGGCTTATTGTAAATATAAAGGTTGTGTGTGTCCTTTATCCAGGAACTAAATGGTCAAAGGCAGGATAGAAACTCTGGATTGGGATTAAAAATTTTTACACTAACCCCCAGCTCTTCCCTTTTTTTGACTAAATAAAATTCTCTTATAACAATAAACATTGGGGCTCAATGTGGTGGGCATATAATACAAACCTTTAAATGTCATATTAACATGTATTAGGCAGAGTTCTGGGTTAAAAGAGAAGACTAGGGCTTCCCAAAGCAGTGTCCCAGTCAGGGAGCAGGGCTAGCCAGGGAGCTGGGCTAGCCAGGGGTGGGACTATACAGGGGTGGGGCTAGCCAGGGAGGGGGGCTAGCCAGGGGCGGGGCTAGCCAGGGAGGCCCCCAGCTAAGGGTACTCCTGCTGGCCAGAGAAGCCAACACCTATTGGTGCCTACAACTTCTCAAAGCTGGGGTAGGGTCAGAATCCAGTGAGGCAGTTCCTGAAGACGGAAATAACCTCTCCCTGTGAAGCCAAGCAAAGGGTCGTGACAAGCTGAACATAGTCCAAAAGAAAAGGGAAAAAAATATATATATACAGTTTAAATTAAAAAAAAAAAAAAAAAAGGAAGTCTCCATAGAGAGACTTAGAAAGATTAAATGATTTTCTTTTTCTCCATTAAAACATGAAAACACGGGGCAGGGACTGGGGCAGGGAAATTTAGAAAAAAAAAAAAAAAAGATAAGAAAAAAGCGATGAAAACACTGTAAAAGAGGGCAATGTGATTTTGTGTTTACTGACAACAGACAAATAATAATAGGCCCAATAACAACTGTAGCTCTATATATCCTTTCTAAGAAAGATCAAGCTGAAATCGATTTGGAAAAAGAAGGGACTAAGAAATTAGATGCTGGTGTAGAGGCCACAAAACAGAGATTAGAGGATATTTTAAACCAAAATAATAATAATAAAAAAAACCTTCCAAAGAATCCAATCTGGTACTTACAATAACACCAAGAGAGGTAATTCCAGATGAAAGATATCCACAGGGTTATCAACATTTAGAATGGTTTCCCATAAAAATGCAATATATTGAATTAAGAATCCAGATTCTACTTATGGATGCTACCTTAGAGCAATATATTATAATAGCTTATGTGTTTCATTTTGTAGAATTCAAAGAATTAAGATGTATGCACATGTTGATACTTCATACAACTGATACACACTCAGAATCCTAAAGGGCTTCTGCCTTGAATTCTGAAAAGGCTGATTCTGAGCTTGCACATTTATTAGAGATGATGGCTTTCTTGGAAACTCCTTTCAAACTTAAAGCTGATGAATACATGCCTGTTGCAGATATATCACTCAGTCCTACCGGACAAGCTATTGGCTGATCAGCTTTCATTGACAATTCAGTGAATAAATGGAGAACAATGTTTACACAAACTTGAAATCACTTGGAGCAAGAATTACAATGTTATATCCCTACTGCTACAAGATGGGGAGGGGCAGACAGATCAGCATTTGAACAATACAAGGATAATATTTGCAGTGCACAAGAACATTATACCCACAAAGAGTATGGACAAAGTACTTCAGATTCTAAAAGACCATGGCTATCAGTCTAGACTACTATACCCAGAAAAACTATCTGCCATAGTTGAAGAGATAAAGAACTTTGCATGGTACCACTAATCTAAAACAATTCATGTCAACTAAACCAATATGTCTTAGTTAGGGTTTTCATGCTGTGAACAGACACCATGACCAAGGCAACTCTTATAAGGACAACATTTAATTGGGGCTAGCTTACGGGTTCAGAGGTTCAGTCCATTATCTTCAAGGCAGGAACATGGCAGCATCGAGGCAAGCGTGGTGCAGGAGGAGCTGAAAGTTCTACATCTTCCTCTGAAGGCTGCTAGGGAAAGACTGACTTCAAGGCAGCTAGAATGGGGGTCTTAAAGCCCATGCCCACAGTGACACACCTACTCCAACAGGGCCACACCTCCTTGGGCAGAGCATATACAAACCATTACATAACCCTAAAGAGAATACTAGAAGCAATGCTTTAGAATGAAGAGAGGTATTACTCAAAAGACTCTAGAAAGGAAACAATAACAGATAAAATGACTAAAAACACAAAATGTGAGTGAGATCGCAAACAACAAGAAGGAACCGAAAGTAGCGGCAACCAATACACACTTTTCAATAATATCTTTAAACACCAGTGACCTCCACTGGCTAATCGAAAGACACAGGCTGGCAGAGTGGACTATGGAACAAAGTTCATCTTTCTTTGGTCTACAAGAAATTCACCTTAACTTTTTTGTTTTGTTTTGTTTTGTTTTGTTTTTCGAGACAGGGTTTCTCTGTGTAGCCCTGGCTGTCCTGGAACTCACTCTGTAGACCAGGCTGGCCTCGAACTCAGAAATCCGCCTGCCTCTGCAACCTGAGAGCTGGGATTAAAGGCATACACCACCACGCCCGGCTCACCTTAACATTAAAGAGAGGTACCAACTTAAAATGAAAGGACGAAAAGCTATCCCAAGCAAACGGGACCAGGAAGCAAGTAGGTATTCCTAGTCTGACACCTGACAACCAGACTTCATACTAGAAGAACACTTTATTCTTGTCAAAGGAACAATTAGCCAAGAAGACATCATAATACTAAATATCTGTATATCAAACCCTAGTGCATACAATTGGGAAGCATACAAGTGGGAAACACAGACTAACACCAACCCAATAGTGGGTGATTTCAATCTGCAGCTTCCACCGACAGACAGGTCACTGGACAACAATGGCGATTAAAAAAAAAAAAAAAGAATTAAATGATGCCACACAGGGACCTAACAGGTATCTCTGCAGACTATTCCACCCAAACACTAAGGAATAGACATCCTACTCAGTGACTCCGGACAGTTTTTCTAAAATGGGCCACAGCCTGGGATACA
Source organism: Mus pahari (assembly GCF_900095145.1). Lineage (NCBI taxonomy): Eukaryota > Metazoa > Chordata > Mammalia > Rodentia > Muridae > Mus > Mus pahari. Next base: position 1,191,382 of record NC_034612.1, read on the forward strand.
AAATGAATCTGCATCCTGTCTGACCATAATGCAATAAAACTTAAAATCAACAGCAAATGTGTCTCTAGTAAGTCCACAACTCACGGAGAGTAAACAAAAAATTACTGATGATGATGAAATCATGAAAGAATTTTCTAAAATTCCTGGAACTAAACTAAAACAACAAAACCTACTAGGACACAATGAAAGCATCCATTTGAGAGAAATTCATAACTCTAAGTGCCTATATTTAAAAAAAAAAAATCAAGGACTGGCAAGATGGCTCAGCGGGTAAGAACACTGACTGCTCTTCCGAAGGTCCTGANTTCAAATNCCAGCANCCACATGGAGGCTCACAACCATCCATAATGAGATCTGATGCCCTCTTTTGGTGTATCTGAAGACAGCTACAGTGTACTTATCTATAATAATTAAATCTTTGGGATGGAGCGAGTGGGGTTGACTGGAGCAAACAGAGGTCCAAAATTCAATTCCCAAAAACCACATGAAGGCACACAACCATCTGTATAGCTACAGTGTACTCACATACATAAAATAAATAAATAACTCTTTTTTTTAAAAAATCAGAATACAAGCTGGGAGCCGGGCATTGTGGCGCACGCCTTTATCCCAGCACTCGGGCTGTGAAGAAGCCTCAAAAAACTAAATCTGTTATAAGACTCAGCTGTACCGCTGGTGAAGGACTCCACATCCAACTCCACAGACACCTGCTCAGCCTTTTCATGGCTGCTGCTGTAATAATAGAAAATGGAAACAATGTATCTGTCCTTGGGAAATGGAAACAATGTACACGTCCTTCAAACGGATGGTGCAAATACTACACATACACAATGGAATAGGATTCAGCAGTGAGGAAAAGGAAAACCACTGAATTTGCAGGTAATGGATACAGCTGGGATATAATTTATCCCAGACCCAGAGGGATAAGTGCCCCATGTTCTCTATCACCTGTGGTTTCTACATCCATATCTTCAGATCAGTAAATAACCTGGAGTAACCACAGACAAGGAAAGTGAAAAGGAACCTAGGAGAGGAAGGGAGCTCTAAAGAGGGAAACATCAGGAAGGAACAGGTGACATAAAGAGGGAAATGGGAAAAACAAAACTAGGGAGAAGGCTTTAAGTGGGGAGGGACCATTGGCAACAAACAATACAGAAGAGGGAAGGAGGAGGAGAAAAAAAAACCTACTAAGGGCATTTGAAAAAAGACACAAAGAATTGTTACATGTAATACACATAATATATAATATAATACATGTAAGTGACTTAAATCAACTTACCCCAGTTAGGGTGACAATACTCCTCCCAAGAGCCATAGATTGTCTAATAAAACACCCAGTACCTGGCATGAGAAACCTTTTGAGTTGTGAACGAGCACAAGAGACTCCCCCAAACAATACAGCCTTTTACTATTGCCCTTGACTTCGTCCTAGAAGTTGTAGGTAAGCCTCTGTTGCTGAAGACACCACCTATGTGCTTTGGACAAAATATGTGAGCTGGACCTGACCTGAAAGTTTCCTCTCTGAGTACTAGCTTTTACCATAGTGAAATGAGGCATGCAAGCACCTAATGGAGGAATGCAATCAACAGACCCACCTAGCTGTGGTGTCTTTGAGCCATAACAGGATCAACGGGCAAGGTATCCCTAAATGTGCAATGTCGTGGCAGTAAATACTGATGGCTCATCTTAGTTGTCAGTTTGACTACATCTACCAAGTGACAAGGGAAGGTGCTAGCTTTGAGTGGGGCATGAACAAGAGAAGACTCTTCAACAGGTCCAGGCTGCTCTACCACTTGGATCCAGGAGACCCAATGGTACTTGAAGTGTCAGTGGCAGACAGGGATGCTATTTAGAGCCTTTGGTAGGTCCCTACAGGTGAATCACAAAGGAGATCCTTGGAATTTTGGAGGAAGGACTTAGCATCCTGCAGACAACCATTCTCCCTCAGAGAGACAGCTCTTGGCTTGCTATTGGGCCTTAGTGGAAACTTGAACTTTTGGCAATAGGCCACCACCAGATTATCGTGTGGCCTGAGCTGTCTGTCCATCATGAGCTAGGTATCATCTGACTCATAAAGTCAGATATGCACATCAGCTATCCATTATCAAATGGATATGTATGTGGTCATGCCTGAGCAGGTCCTGAAGGCAAAAGCAAGGTACAGGAAGAAGTTGCCCAATCTGTTTTCTACTCCTGTTCCAATGGGGTCTATTGCCAAGCATGCACCTACAGTCTCATGGAGTGTACCCTATGATAGGTTGAGTGAGGAAGAGAAGACAAGGGCCTGGTTTGGTGGTAGCTCTACACGTTTTGCAAGTACCACCCAGAAGTGGATAGATAAAGAGTTGCAACTCCTGGGATATCCCTGAAAGGTGCCAGTGAAGGAAAAATCTTCACAGTGGGCAGAACTCTGGGTAGTACACGTGGTTGTACATTCTGCTTGAAAGGAGAAATGGCCAGATCTATATGTACTGATTCACGGTCTGTAACCAATGGATTGGCTGGGTAAGGTTGGGAGTTGGAAATAACATGATTGGAAAATTGGTGAGAAAGATTATCTGGGGAAGAAGTATCTGAATAGACCTCTTTGAACTGGCAAAGGATATAAAGATACTTGTACCCCATGTAAATGATCATCAAACGGTGACTTCAGCAGAGGAAGAGTTCAGTAATGAAGTAGACAGGGTGGCCTGCTCACTGGACAGTCAGCCTCTTTCCCCAGCATTCCCTGTTATTGCCCAATTGGGCAGATGAACAGAGTAGCCAGGGTGGCAGAGATGGGGGTTATACATGGACTCGACAACATGGACTTCCACTCACCAAGGCTCTGGCCACAGATGTTGCTGAGCGCCAGATTCACCAACAGCAGAGAACAACACTCAGCCCTAGATTCGGCACAATTGCCCATGAGCACCCAGTGACCTGGTAGCAGGTTGACTATGTTGGACCACTTCCTCTGTGGAAAGGACAATGCTTTGTACTTACTAGATTAGATATTTGCATTAAACATGGGCTTGCCTTTCCTGAATGTAATGCTTCTGCCAACACTGCCATTCATGGAATTAGAGAATGCCTTAACCACCATCATGGTATTCCGCACTGTACTGCTTCTGACCAAGGAACTCACTTGACAGTTCAAAGAAGTGTATCAGTGGGCCTGTGCTCACGAAATGACTGGCCTTACCACGCCCTCTACCACCCTCAAGTAGCTAGCCTTACAAAATAATGGAAAAGCCTTCTGAAGAAACAGTTAAAGTGCTGTGTCGTGGGGGTTGGATGGGGAACGGTAGCCTGGAGGTCTAAAAGGCAGTATGTGTTTTGACTCGTCATCTATTATATGGTATAGTTTCTTCCATAGTATGGCAGTTTGAATATGCTTGGTCCATGGGAACTGGCACTGTTAGGAGGTATGGCCTTGTTGGAGAAGGTGTGGCCTTGGTGGAGGAAGTTGGTCACTGTGGGAGTGGGCTTTGAGGTCCTGTGCTGGAGCCCTACCCACTGAAAAAGAGAGACCCTCTCCCAGGCTGCCTTCGGATGTGTCTCCTGCTGCTGCCTTTGGATCGAGATGCAGAACTCTCAGCTCCTAAAGCACTATGTCTGCCTGGATGCCGCCAGGCTTCCTGCCTTGATAATGGACTGAACCTCTGCAACTGTAAGCCAGTTCCAATGAAATGTTGTCTTTTATAAGAGTTGCTTTGATCATGGTATCTGATCGTAGCAATGGAAACCCTGACTAAGATACACAGTCTGGGGGCTGGTGAGATGGCTCAGTGGGTAAGAGCACCCGACTGCTCTTCAGAAGGTCCAGAGTTCAAATCCCAGCAACCACATGGTGGCTCACAACCATC
>NC_034612.1:1196304-1201994 GCF_900095145.1 Mus pahari
AAAAAAAAAAAAAAAAAACAACCCCCCAAAAAACTATATGAAATTCTCAAGGAATTAAAGGTTATGTGTATGATCCCCTGGAACTGGAGTTACAGGCAGCTTCCTACTCTTCTGGAAGAGTATAGTCTTATTTCTTCAACCTCTCTTTGCCTTTCCTTTTTAATTTATTGTTGCTGGTCCCTGACAGTTTTTATATGGTTCTCATTCAAAAACCATCTATTACCATGTGATAGGTTATAGGTGCTTCATGTAATTTTGGCTTTTTTGTGGTGCTTAAGACTGAACTCACTGCTAGGATGTTAGGCAAGTACTCTATAAACTGAGCTACATTTCCAGTCCCTTCCTACGTTTTTATTCTCTAAACAGTCACCTATTTTTGGTTGTATATATTAAGTCTCGGCAAGATTCTTTATTCCAGGTTTCTTGAAGTCCATCAGCCAGGATTCAGGCCCAGATCCTCAATTTCAAAGTCCAACCCAGTTTCCCAAATTGGGACAACTGACCTGATATCTAACAAAATTAAGGAATGCTTGGGACTGGGGTTGGAGAGATGGCTTAGCAGTTAAAGAGTACTGGTGGTTCTTCCAGAGGATCCGAGTCCAATTCCTAGCACCCACATGGCAGCTCACAACTGTCTGAAACTCCAGTTCCAGGGGATCTGACCTCACGCAGGTATACATGCCGGTAAAACACCAATGTACATAAAATATAAATAAATAAATCACTGGGGGGGATATGCTTGGGACTATTTCTAGCTTTTATGAAAATATTTTCAAGATCATTTGAGGAGGAGAAAATATGGATTGACACAAAGTATAATCAAATTAACTAAGCTAAAATGTCCGTTGACATGAAGTTATGCCTATAATCTTTGCAGTTCTCCAGCTCCCTAGGAATCCCATCAAAAGGTCCTTGGGTCCCAAGTTACTAATTTCAGCGAGCAAGGAAGCAGAGGGAAAGGCTATGTCCAAGAGCAGTACTTAGTGACTGTTTCAAAACTGTTTTATCGAAGTTGTTAGATCAACTAGTGCTTAAAGCCCGTGTTGGACAGGCTTCTGATTGGCCTTAGTAAAATTTAACCTTCACTCTTCCTGTAATGAGCACATAATGATGAAACCAATGCCTTAGACACGTGGAATTAGAATTCGGCTACCCAACTGAGTCTCTCTGTCTCTCTCATGCAAATAACCCAACTGGGTCTGGGTCTCTCTGTCTCAAGCAAAAGTCGCATTTGTTGAGGAGTGAATGTCTGGACAGGGCCTCAGCTGTTAAGACCACTGGGGGTTCTTGCAGAGGACCCGGGTTTGGTTCCCGGCACCCATATGGCACTTCCCAACTGTGTGCACCTCCAGTTCCACGAGAACCAGAGCCGCCTTCTGACCTCAGTAGGCATCAGACACACACAGGGAGCAGACACAATACAGGCAAACCAGCTGTACCCTTAAAAAAAAAAAAAAGCTAGTTAGGACAAGGGGCCAACACATTAGGATTGAAACACGGGTCCGGGTTTCTAGAACACACTCCTGCTAAACCTGAGGCGCCAGAAGCTGGCGTCGTCGGCTGCCACACCTGTGCGAGCACAACGTCGTTTAGGGTCGGGACTGGAGAACTCACTGGAAACCGCAGGCTGCAGAGCGAGCGCCCTGAGAGACTGAGGCTGGCGGGAGGACGCCTGGCATGCAGCCCCCAGAGCTCGCCGAGTGTACGCAGGCGCGCTCTAAGGCTCCCCGGCGCGCCAAGGGGCCACGCAGCCGCAGTGGAGGCCTCGTGCTCCGAGAGCGGGGCGTGGACTGGGCGGAGTCAGCACTCCCCTAGGCGCCCTGACGCTATGGCCGGCGGCGGAAGGGCGCGGACGCGCAGGCGCGACCGGGGCTCGGACGATTGGGAGGCAGGGCTACGCATGCGTGTTGCGAGGCCCGGCGGTGGCGGCTGGCGGCGGCGGCTGTGAGGGGTTCCCGGAAGATGGTGCTGATTAAGGAATTGTGAGTGGGTCGGTGGGCTCGAGCGAGGTTCCGGGACGCGGGCTGGGGAGGATCGGTGGGCTCGGCGAGGAGGGCGTTCCCGGGTCGCCGTTGGCTCCTTCCTGGAGCCCCCAAGGCCCTGTGCGGCGCTGCCGCCGCCGCCGCCCTCCGCAGTCAGCGCCAGGGTCGGCGGTGCGGCCGGGGCTCCCGGGGGAGCCGGGCGAAGGGTCGCCCGCAAGTTCGAGCCCGACCCCCCCTCAGGCTCAGTGAACCCGACTCTAGATCATGCCCCCTCACCTCTAAGATGGGGCGACACCGGCCCCACCTGCTTCACTGGGTTCGGCGCGGGGTTAAACACATGGTGCTTAACATGGCAAATGAAGACTTTTCCCAAGTGCGTCGGACTGGTCCCGTCATTCTGTTGGGAAGTGTGGCTTCCCCTTCTCTTTACAGCCACGGACATCCCAGGAAGCCGTGGTGGCGGGGAATGTTCAGCTGTCATACCTGAGTTGGTGTCCCTTGTGCAATTTCAAGTGTGACCCATTTTGTTGTTGCTGTTCTTCCTCGGCCCTAATTTCATTTCAGATTCTTAAAAGCAGAAAAAAAAAAAGACGTTAGTTAGCTGTCTAGACTCTTTGTCTATATTAACGTCAGCCTTGTAAAAATCATTAACAAGATTCCTCTACTTAACACTGCCCAGATTCTATTTTCTGCTCGTATGTAATTTTTTTACCCCTTGCCCATTCCAGCATTACAAGACCCCTTGTTGTTCCTCTGTCGCTCCGTATGTTGGCCTTCCTTCTTTTTCTGCTGACTCGAATGCTTTTTCCTCAAGTCAGTAGCTCACCTTCTAGGTCTTGGGAAACGTGTATTGTTTGTCTTTCTAAGTGTTCTCCCTACATCGCGCACGATTCTCGTTCTTGATACCTCCAGTTTTTTGGAGCAGTCTTTAGTACTTAGCACATATTCAGCCAGCATTTGGTGTTTTTAAAGATTTGCCTGTTTATATGTGCATAAGTGTTTGCCTGCGTGTGTGTGTGTGTGTGTGTGTGTGTGTGTGTGTATGTGCTACGTTCATACAGTGTGCTCTTGGAGGTAGTAAGAGGGCATTGGATCCCCTGGAACTAGAGGAGGAAGTGAGCCACCATGCAGGTGCTGAAACTGACACTCAGAGAGCAGCAAGTCTTAGCTGCTGAGCCATTTCTTCAGCCCCTCAGCAAACACTTGTTAAATGAATTGGTGACGATTCTTTTTTACTTTTAGGAAAAAAATTTAAATTACATTTATATGGAGAGGGGTGTACAGGGTGGTGCCACAGAGTGCTTTTGGAGGTCAGGGGACCGCTTGCAAGTCAGTTCTCTACTCCCATTAGGGTCCTGCACCTGAAACTCCAGTCATGCCTTTGCCTGCTGGGCCACCTCTGGCCTGAAGAATTACTTTTTTTTTTTTTTTTTTAAGTGACAGGGAGTCTGAAAAAGGCATACTTTCATATTCTGCACACAGCAAAGATTTACATTTAAAACATAATCATACTACTGAACTTTGAGCTTATGAAAACTTTCTTCCAAGTAATTTTAACAATGTATCTTGTAAACATCACCTAACTTATTATTCTAGCGGCAGATATTAAAACAGGAGAATATGCGATAGACAGGAACTGACTTGTGCCAAGCCACCTAGGAAGAGAGATGCTGGACTGAATGAACATGAGGCATCTAGTGGCTTTTTTTTTTTTTTAGGTTTTTCGAGACAGGGTTTCTCTGTGTAGCCCTGGCTGTCCTGGAACTCACTCTGTAGACCAGGCTGGCCTCGAACTCAGAAATCCGCCTGCCTCTGCCTCCCGAGTGCTGGGATTAAAGGCGTGTGCCACCACGCCCGGCATCTAGTGGCTTTTAATTTATTAGTTACTTCCTGTCTTCAGAATGTTAGTTAACCCTTGAGTTAACCCTCTCTGACAGTGTGTCTGTGCCTCAGTGCAGATGTCCCTGGATCCAGTTGGAGCTGGTGCTGGAGAAGGAGCTGAGGCACTCTCTGCGAAAGCAGTACCTCTTAGCCATCTCTCCAGCCCTGTGCTTTGCACACCTTTGCTTTATGAACGAAGGTAGCAAATGCTAATGTGTATCTAACATCTAATTGTTTTCATCAAAGTCTCTCTTAGGTATTTTTTTTTTCTCCTCCTAGACTTAAGATAAAGACAGTTTACTGTCTATGTCAAACACGGTGTGAGTACTCGGTGCTGTAAATGAAGTGACCCCTGCTGCCAGCTCCATCCAAACAGTGAATAGGTGGTTCCTGTGTGGGGAAGTAAAATACTGTGGCAGATGTTGGATGTCTTAGAACTTTTTTTTTTTTTTTTGGTAAGAATTAGGAGTTAAAAAATAGCTTTCAGGGCCAAGTGTGGTGACACATGTCTTTAATACCAGCCCTGAGAGAGGCCGGGCTTCTGTGAGTCCCAGCCAGGGCTACCTAATAAGACCCTGTCTCAAACAAAACAGAAGAGGAAATGGCTCTGAGGGTGGCTTCTGTTATAGAGCCATGGATGATGTCGTTAGTTTAAAAGTCCTGGTTTTAAAGCATTTGTTGGTAGTTCTATTTGGGGGAAAAAAAAAAAACACTGAGGATTTTCAGTGTAGTTTGTGGATTTTATTTGTCCTTTTAAATGCCGTAGCCACTTTCATTTATGAAAGATAGTTCTGAAAGTGTTGTTAAACAAAAATAGGCTTCTGTTACCAAGTGTTAAAATTACTCATCTCTGGTTGTTTGGTTGTTGTGAAACTTTGTGACAACCCCCATTCTTCCATCCCTTCCTCTACAGACCTACATCTTGGTTCAGTCCTTTAGTAACTCTTGGAGTGCTCCCTAGAAGTGCTCCCTAGAAGACCTCTTTCCCAGCTACCTACAGATGATCTGTTGCTTCATTAATGAACTTTGTTCTTTCCCTTTTTCAGGACAGGGTTTCTCTGTGTAGCCCTGGCTGTTCTGGGATTTACTCTGTAGACCAGGCTGGCCTCAAATACAGAAGAGAGTCAGCCTCTGCCTCCTGAGCGCTGGGATTAAAGGTGTGGGCCACCGTCTTCTGGTGAACCTAGTGTTAGAGGCTCTGAAAAGTGGGTTCCTCCCTAGGTCCCTCTCACTGCTATTGTCCAGTTTACACACTGTGTAGTGAGACAACATTAGTGTGCACTGTAGGGGCAGGAGTAAGAGGTGGGATGTTTGTTTATGGGAGGCAAGTTTATTCTCCATGAGAAATAGAAGTTTGGAACTTTTCTGACCTGAGTGGTCCTCATCTTTAGATCACTATTACACAGGGTGATTGTGACCTATAGTGGGGAGGGAGCGGCAGGAAACCTGTTTAATAGAAATCAGGGATTTCCTTGTGAAAAATGATGCTTTGATGGGAACAATGCAGCTGTAGACTCCAAGTCCTGTGCTGTGTTGTAAAGTGGATCTCTAAAGATAACCTTTGCTATCTATGTTCAGTAGCACATACTTGGACAGGATCAAGCTCAGAACTCCTTAAGCTGGCTCTACCTTGGGAAAGAGTATGTTATTTATAAGGTAGAAAGCCATCTCCTGATCAGAAGTTACTGCTTATTCCAAAGAAAGATACCTTTACTTTTGTCTCACAAAACTTGCAGGTGGATTTCTGAGTTCGAGGCCAGCCTGGTCTACAAAGTGAGTTCCAGGACAGCCAGGGCTATACAGAGAAACCCTGTCTCAAAAAAAAAA
>NC_034612.1:1202399-1211272 GCF_900095145.1 Mus pahari
TTTATTTATTTATTATATATAAGTACACTGTAGCTGTCTTCAGACACTCCAGAAGAGGGCATCAGATCTTGTTATAGATGGTTATGAGCCACCATGTGGTTGCTGGGATTTGAACTCCAGACCTTTGGAAGAGCAGTCGGGTGCTCTTACCCACTGAGCCATCTCACCAGCCCCTCAGCCTGCTTTCTTATAGAACCCAGGACCACCAGCCCAGGGATGGCACCACTCACAATGGGCTGGGCCCTGCCCCCTTGATCACTAACTGAGAAAATGCCTTACAGCTGGATCTCACAGAGACATTTCCTCAAGGGAGGCTCCTTTAATAACTCCAGCTGTGTCAAAGTGTCACACAAACCCAGCCAGTACAAGTATCAAAAATAAAATATGCGCAGGATTAGAGAGTTCAGTGGCTGAGAGTACTCCTGACTGCTCCCTTAGAAGACCCATGTTGGGTGCTTCTCGACCTCCTGCCCTACTGTGCCAAAGACCCCGTGCCCTCTTGCGGCTTTCGTGGACTATCGCTCACACACATACAAATAAATCTTTAAAATGCACAGCACACATGGTAAATGAAACTACTAAAAACCTCATGGGTGTGTTCTGACCAGAGTCTGCAGATGATGAATTCGTTGATGCTTGCTTACCCTGCACTGAGAACCAAGCTCCTGCATCCTGGGTCCTGTGGTAGTAAAGCCGGCAGCCCTCCAAGCTCAGCAATGGCAGTCTTAGTCTTATAGCTGAGAACCCGAACCTAGGCTCATAAACACCCCCTCCCATGAATGGCTTTTTTGTCCACTGTGTCACTAGAGTTAAAGTAACATCAAGTCTGGAGATCTTGTTTTAAAGCCGTATCAATATGTAATGTATATTTGTTCTCTTTTTCAGCCGTGTGGTTTTGCCGTGTTCTGTTCAAGAGGTAAGCATTTTTGCTTCTTGGAATTCTGTTGGTATGATTGACTGATACGTTAACCTATGGGGTTTTGTAATGTGTGTCTGCTTTTGTCTTCTCTTTTGGTGCAGTCCTGGGGTCTGGACCCAGGGCCTCAAAAACATTAGGCAAGCAGTCTACCAAAGGAGCTGCAGCCTTCATTTTCTTTTTTATTCCAGCTTATGTGACAAAATGAATTATGTGTAATAGATTATTACAAACAAATTTCTGCTATATTGTCTCATTTGGAAGGGTCTATAGAATTAGTTTAACAAGTGTAGAATTTCTTTCCTTTGTCCCATGAAAATGAGATTCCAGCCTCAATGTAAGTACTTAGTAGGTGAGAGAGCTTGATGCTGAGAGAAGAGCTGATCTCCTTGACTGATAGACATTTGTCTTTCTGTGGAACTTGCTTTTCTGTTAGCATTGCGCACCCCACCAGTGCAGTGTGAGTTAAGCCTTGAGCTTTTCTGGCTGTGGGTCTGCCGGCCAGCCTCACTGCCCTGGAGACCTGTTAAAGTGTTAACAGGTTAAACAGAGTTAAACATTCCCAGCGCACCCATTTGTGCTAGTGTAATGTGACCTCATGACCTTGCACAGCCGGCCTAGTGGCTACATATAGCATAGTTACTCCTCTGCACTGAAAAGGTGCTCCAGATGTGATCTTACCATTGGCTAACAGCATGATTATGGCCTTGATCACATGGAGAACCCACACCCTGCAGTTAGGCCTGTCAACCAACACAGAGGACAAATCAGAGAGGCTGGGAAATCAAGCAGCAGGGCCCCTCTGAACCTGAGCATCCAAGTTCCTCAGCTGACAGTGGATAAATTGGAGAATTGGAAGTCAGACAAGACAAACTGATAAGACATGACAGACAACAGGCGGGAGAAAGCAGAGCTGAGGAGGAGCAGCCGCTCTTCTCAGTGCGACCCCAGAGCTGCCTGCTGTCACCAGGGCACACAGCACTGGCTGTACCAGGCCCTGCTCTTTATTTGCACAATTGATTATTTGAACCCAGAGGTGGAGCTTGGTGTTTATTTTTGCAGGTGTTTTGGGGCTTGGGGGTGGGGAATAGCTGATTGAAACGGGGAGATTTGGGGGTGGGGAATAGCTGATTGAAACAGCTTGTTTAAATCTAGAGTCTGGATATCGTAATCCCAGATCTTTTCAGCTTTTGTTATGTTCAGATTTAACAAGTGTGCCCCTCCGTGCCCCCCATGAGTCTGGATTATTCCTTTTTGGTTTTTCGAGACAGGGTTTCTCTGTGAAGCCCTGGCTGTCCTGGAACTCACTCTGTAGACCAGGCTGGCCTTGAAGAGATCTGCCTGCCTCTGCCTCCCGATTGCTGGGATTAAAGGCAGGGACTGCCGCTGCCCAGCACCGTGTTATTTTTTTCAAACAGCACCAATAAGAAAACCCAATACCTTTTTCAGGTTACCAACTCATTAATCTTTCAGGGAGTTGAGTCATTTAATTTCTTCATGTGTTTTTCTTAGACAAAATTTGTCCTCTGTTTTAAAGACATTTTAATTCTGTTTTGAAATCCGACAGGTTGAAAAGTAGGTTTTGAAGAATTTTAAGAATTGTAGCCGGGCGTGGTGGCGCACGCCTTTAATCCCAGCACTTGGGAGGCAGAGGCAGGTGGATTTCTGAGTTTGAGGCCAGCCTGGTCTACAGAGTGAGTTCCAGGACAGCCAGGGCTATACAGAGAAACCCTGTCTCGAAAAACCAAAAAAAAAAAAAGAATTGTAGCATTAAACTAACCCAAATAGCATGTCAGAAAACGGAGAGGACAGCCCCCCCACCCCCACCCCCGGCAATCCGTAGTTTTAAGTAGATAGCTTTGGAGCACTTAAGAAATGTGTTCAGTTCTAGCCTTTCAATTTCAGACCCTTCCAAATTGAATAATGCAGTGTGTAGGGGCAGGCGAGGGGAGAAAGAGAGGGAGGGAGGCAGAGAAGAAGGAGATTATTAAGTTAGCTAGCATGATAACCTTGTATCCCAAGAGCTTTTTAGATGGAGTATTTTCTGGAATTATGACGATCCTTTTATTCTCTCAATTGTAATTTTAGCTTCGAATTATGAGTTCTTAGAGATAAAATTTTGTGCCTTTTCTTTAAAAATAAGATTGTAAAGAAGAAAAAGCTTCTTCAGGCTGTCCTAGTCAAAGTCGAAGAGATTGGCATTAGTCCCATGGCTGGTCCCTAGAACAAGTAAGGGCCTCCGTTTGTTCCCTACAGTGACAGTGGCACAGTTCAGTACTGCGAACTCAGGGAAACTGCCCCACCACTGAGAGCTCACTGTGAAATAGGAATGACTGAACACTAATACTTAGTGCTGATACTTACATACTTATATTCCCAGAAAGTTTGTGTTTATTGGAGAATTTTATTGAAAAGTTCTGATCTTGGATACCCAGTGCTGTGTCTTTTCAGCTGTGCTAAAAGCTCTTGAGGTTTTAGCTCTTCCTTGTCCTTTACTGAGAGTGGAGAGCTAGCTAGCTGGTTGCCCAGCCTTAAGGTTACACTCCTAAGATATAAGAGAAATAAAAATGTTTTACAGAGTACAGATTCATCGTTCAGAAGTTGAATTGAGTGCTAATATCTTCCTGACATGTTATTAAACAAATAAGGTATTGGTGACTGTCTGTTTCATTTGTGAACACTGGGAATCCTGTGGCACCCAGCACTGTCACTTGAGTTCTCTTTTCATGTAGAACATGTGCTGAATGGTTTGTGTGGAGTTTTCTGTTAACATCTTTATTGTGGTTTTATCATAGGAAAGTTCTGCAGCTTTTATTGACTTAGTAAAACTCTGCTCTTTGGAATTTCAGTATCAGGTTGGACAGCTTTACTCTGTTGCAGAAGCGAGTAAGAATGAAACTGGTGGTGGAGAAGGAATTGAAGTCCTGAAGAATGAACCTTACGAAAACGATGGCGAGAAGGGACAGTACACACACAAAATCTACCACCTGAAGAGGCAAGTGGGCTCCACCAAGGCCTGCAGTGTCTGTCTGTCTAGCTAGCAGCCTTGTCAGTAGGCCCCGTGAACTGTAATGTTCCATAGCAACTATGTGTTACACTTTAATTTGTTGTGGGCCCCCTTGTTTTTATACTAAATTATGAGAGTGATTCAAACACTGGGGAAGACTATAAGATTAACCCTTCATCCTCTGTCTGGAGAGGGTTTTTAGCAGTCAGGTGCACTGGCTGCTCTGGCAGAGGACCCAGGTTTGGTTCCTAGCACCCATGTGGAACTCATTTACTCTCAGCGGGATCTAGCACCACAGGTACCAGGAACTTCTCACCTCCATGAGTACCAGGCATGAATGTAGTGTGTGCACACACACACTTGAACTACTTTAAGAGTTATCCTTCCAAGTCCTAGCTCACCCATGTTTTTATTTGGTATCTGTAGGAGCCATTGATTGATTGATTGATTGATTGATTGAATGTCTGTGTGGGAGCCTCAGATATTGTGCTCAGGATGAAGGTCCCCTCTGAGATAGGGCTCGTATTGATCCGGAGCTCACCAGTTATGCTAGACTGACGGGGCACTGGGATTGTGGGTACAGGTCCCTGAGCCCAACACTTAGATGTGGTTTTGGGGATTGAACGAAAGGGTCTCATGTTTACAAGACAAGAACTTTATCAATTGAGGAAACTCCCCTAGCCCTTGTCTTGTGTGTGCATGTGTGTGTTTAAGCCAAGTAAAATCCCCTGATGTGGCACTAGCATAGTTTATTTAACTGTTCTCTACAGGATAGGGGATGAAGATCATTCACACATTTTAGGTATGAATTTATAGTTTTAGTATGTTTTGGTAGCTGTAGAACACTTTGGCTTGTCCTAGATGCTGTACTTTTTAGGACAAAGGGCCTGCTGGAAAGCCCCAGCCATTCAAATCATCCTCCAAAGTTCCGTACTATTGATTTTCCTGTTTGAATTTTTGCTAGTCTCACAGACAGAAAGTCCATACTTCTGTTTGTGTTTGATGGTGGTGTGGCTGGCTGCAGCTGCTGCTGGCTGCTGGTGGGGAGGTCTGTGGCTGATGGTCTGCACACACCGCTCTTTATTTTTCCTTCAGTTTTGTTCCTTTGTGTGCTCCTCTTAAGCCTGACAGCCTTATCTCTCATTTCCTTTATATATTTTTCAATAGGAAATGCATACTGGAGACTAGAGATGATGGCTCTGGGTGCATTTTGCCAACCACCTCTTTGTCTACTAAGCTTGGGAGGGTATCTCTGCTCTTCTTGTGTGTGTGTGTATACATACATACATACACACACACACACACACACACACACACACACACACAGCTCTTATGTTCCTGCAGTGTAGATGAGTTTAGGTGATTAAGCTTAAACTTTATCATCATTTTCTTTTTTAAGGCCATATTTCCATTTATGTGTATGTGTGTGTTGTATGTCACAAGTGTGAAGTTACCTGTGGAGACCAGAAGAGGGTTGCAGGCTGCAGTGATCCGTCCTAAATGTGTGCTGGGAACTGAACCCTGACAAGTGCTCTCAACCACTGCGCCGTTTTTGCAGCCTCTGTTTTCACTAAAAAGTTTGATTTACCCGTTTCTTGAATTCTACAAATAGCTTGAAGTTCCTTATTGAAAGCTGTGGGCTTTTTCTGGCAGTGCTAAAATAAGCCAAAGGGTTTGACGTAGGAAATTATTCTGTATTGGTCTGTGATATCCTTTATAGATTAATATTCCAAATGTGAAAACATGAGCTTGTTCCAGTGCTGTGACAAAAATGCATGACCAAAACCACCTTGGCTTACAAGTCACAGCATGAAGCAAGCCGGAGCGTGAGCCTGGAGGTGAGAAACGAGGCAGAGACCATGGAGGAGAACCACTGCCCAGCCTACTCCCATGCTTGCTCAGCCTGCTTTCCTTACCACCCAAGACCACCTGCCCGGGNGGGGGGGGGGGGGTTGCGCTCCCTTCTCAATCTTTAATCAAGATGATACCCTTACAAACTTGCCTGCAGGTGATCTGGAGGCTTTTTCTCAAAAGTTCTTTCCAGTTGACTAGCTTGTATCTAGTTGGCAGAAAACCAACCTTAAAAATTGTGTAATGTCTCTTTTAAAAAGTGTGTAACATCCTTTATTTAACCTAAAGGTTCAGATATTAGAAAAACAGCATCTTATTATATCGAAAAGGTCTATTACTGGATCATTAGGTATTCATAAAGTATTCCATGTTTTTAAAACCTAATCAGATAAGAAGCCTCGAAAGTCATTAAAGTGTTAGAAATGTTGCCCACTTCCTGCTGAGATGTAGGTGACTTCATTTTTATGAGAAAGAAGGGTGTTAAATGCCGTATTAGAAACATCTGACTTAAGTAACCCTCCAGCCATTAATGATGGCTCTTAGTTGAAGAGAGCTATAAATATGGTCACTGCAAGTGGCACCATTGATTAACAGCTTATTTGGACATGGGGTTAGGACGGTTAGACTTGTAGTGCAGGCTCTCTGTAGGCTCCACAGCACCTTTTCTGTGTACCATCCTGAGACATAGGTTATGAGTTTCACACAGGAAGACAGAGAGACCCCTTGCCGTGGTCAGTAAATCACAGAGACTTGGTCACTCTGACTTTTAGTTTCTCTTGGTCAGAGTATGAAGTCCCAGGCTAGGGAGCCCAGTGATGAGGTCCCCTAAGGAGAAGCAGAAGGTGACAAAGGGGGTGGTGAAGGCTGCTTGACTCTTGTGCCTGTTCTTACCAGGCCCTTCAACCCCTGTCCAAAGATGGTAGCTATGAACAGAAATACAGGAGGGGTTGGGGCATGAAAGGAGAGAGGGGAGAGGGCAGCAGTCTGTGGGACCTGCTCTCAGAGTCACTACTGTCACACTGACTACTGATCAGCCATGGAATGCCTACCTCACATAAGGACCACAGATCACTTAGCAGCTGAGGCCGTCAGAGCACTGTCCCTGGAGCATCTCAACTCTGCACCTAAGGAAACTGAACCTGCAAGGGTAGCATCGAATGATTTAATTAAAGCCA
The DNA here is from genome assembly GCF_900095145.1 of Mus pahari. Taxonomy (NCBI): domain Eukaryota; kingdom Metazoa; phylum Chordata; class Mammalia; order Rodentia; family Muridae; genus Mus; species Mus pahari. The sequence continues at coordinate 1,209,349 of NC_034612.1, forward strand.
GGTCATGCGCCCTGTCTCACACACACACACACACACACACACACACACACACACACACACTCTGAACATCAGTAGAATTGGAGCTTTGGCTAAGACCACCAACACCTTATTTTGCCAAGTTTATGCAATTGTGGGTTTCACTTGTCCCAGAGTACCCAAAGTCCAGACCCCTGGCTTACTGCTTATAGCCATTTGTGTATGAGGAACACCTCCCTGTGGTTTTGAGGTGCTTGTCGCTGATAGTTAAGGATGTTGGAATTTCCTTAAGAGTCTTATGGACTTTGCGTGTTATTGGACAAATCTTCTGTTTTGTTTTTTGTTTTGCTTTGTTTGTTTGCTTTGGTCAGTCTCTCCATGTAGCTCAGGCTCACTTGTGAGTCTCCTTCCTCAGCCTCCTTGAGTGTGGGAACTGTAAGCTCTACTGCCGTTTCTCAACTTTCTCTACTGTGCAGAACTGTGTGTTAGGACCCTATCAGAGGTGATTTGCGGAACCACTCCTGTTCTGTAGGCTACATTTTTATTTTTTAAACAGTGCCCTTTGAAGTCGGAAAAGTTTGTTGTTTTATGAAGTTCCAATTCACTGGTCTGTGCTTGTCCCAAGTCACTGGTACCCTCCACCCTTCAGACCCTTCAGTCTGTCCATTTGGAGCTGGTTTTGCCACCGTCTGCCCACTCCCCAGAGTCAGACCCAGGCTGTGGTGTCGTGCTCAGAGCTTTCAGTTGCTTACACACGGCAGGGGATGGACGTCATAGGCCAGCCTGTGGGCGGGCAAGCAGTCTGCTTAGGCTGCCTGCCCACCGCTCACAGCCAGCCCTGTCTTGTGCTCTTCCTGCAGTTAGCCATGAGGGTGCTCCATGAGGGAGCTGTGCCCAGCGAGGCTCCGGCCTCACTGACCTGTGCTCGCTCTCTTCTGCAGCACCATCCACCCGTGCCCTGTGCTTTGCTGCAAGATAGGTCTTGGTTTTTGTCTTCTGTTTTGCTTCCTTTCCTGGAAGAGCAGGCTGTGTTGGGATTGTCCCTGTTCATTTTCTCCATGCCCCCAGCAAGGCAACTGCAGTCATTGAGCTATGCCAGTCTGTTTTATTCTTCCTCTTCTCCTGTGACAGTTGCCTTCCGCAAGCTGGAGAGGCTGCTCAGTGGTTAAGAGCATATGTGGCTCTTGCACAGGGTCTGGGTTCAGTTCCCAGCATCCGTGTCAAGGAGCTCGCAGTGCATGGAACCTCAACTCAGAATGCTTCAGGCTTTCTGAAGGCACTGGCACCCACGTGTCTGAGGACAAAAATCTTACCATTTTTGTTTCAGTTGCCCTGGCTGGGAACAAATGGGTAATAACCATCATTCCATTATGATTAGACCTTAATATAACCTCCTTTCAATGTAGTAGAATAAAAACTCTGCAGTTGACTTGGATCCCTAGGTTGAATATTCTGAAAGCGAGAGACGGGGCATGCCTTCTGAAAGAAGCTTCATGCTTTAGAGTTTCCTGCTATGGGAACCGTCTTGTGAGTGCTTAGCAGAAGAGAGCAGGAAAGCCCCTGTGTGCATGGTGAAGGCCTTGCTTCATTTTCTAAGTCTGTTTACTGTCATTTTTCTCAGGCTCCTTAACTTATAAAGCAATTTTCATTAGTCAAAGTGGCTTCTAAGAGATAGAGGAAAAATGATATCCATGCATCCAATTGCCTTGTTACAAGTGTGGAAGAAGGTCCACTAATGAAGATCTCTCTTCCTAAAAGCTGGATTTGAATTACATTTTGTTTACTCCATGTGCATATTTCTCCAGATTCAGTCACTGCTACACACATGAAGACAGATACTTATGAATGCTCTCATGCTAGGTGCAAAGGGATAGTAAGTTGGAGTACCTAGCTCAAAGATGGAAATTTTATTAACTTGAGTTTTTTTTTTTTTTTTTTTTTTTTTTTT
>NC_034612.1:1211342-1212978 GCF_900095145.1 Mus pahari
TTTTTTGGTTTTCCGAGACAGGGTTTCTCTGTATAGCCCTGGCTGTCCTGGAACTCACTTTGTAGGCCAGGCTGGCCTCGAACTCAGAAATCCACCTGGCTCTGCCTCCCAAGTGCTGGGATTAAAGGCGTGTGCTACAGGCCTTTGAGTTTTTTAAAAAGGAAGTTAAGTGGTAGAATCAGCCTTGGAAATCTGATAGGCAACAGTTAAGATTAGGATAGAGAAATACAAAAGTGGGCCCGCAGTGGTGACCCAGTGGGTCATAGCACTTGCTGAGCAAGAATGAGGATCTAGGTTCAAATCCCCAAACCCCACATAAAGACTGAATGCGGCTGTGCACACCTGTAACCTCAGATGGAGGGTTATATGGGCTTGCTGGCATCTGGAACAGCTCTGGGTTTGGTGACAATAAGGAGGTTGAGAGTCATGGGACAGGGTACTTAACATCCTCTGGCCTCGAGTATGCACACTGGGGCGTCAGCAGGTCTGATACTGCTTATAGGTATTAGGTTTTTCCACGGTTTGGCTCTGTCTGATGGGTTTTGTTGTTTGCCATTCTCTGGGATGAAGCTGGAATCCTGTAGCTTATTCTAATCACATAAAATATAAGGACTGTTGGTTCTAGTTCTTAGCAGTGGGAGACTTGTACTGGATGTTCTTTGACTGCATGTGCCTATTGTGTATGTGGGTGAGCTTGTACATGCAGGCAGGCGCATGTGCTCATGCCTGAGTATGCGTTATTTGTGTAGGCCTCAAGGCAGCAGTGAGGTATGTGCATGTGTGCCACGGGGAGGTTACAGGGCGACCTGTTGGAACTGGTCCTTAAGGAGCAGACTCAGTTTATCAGGCTTGGTGACATGTGCCTTTTTCCCTTCCACACCTTGCCAGCCTCTACCCTGTTCCCAGAGGCAGGGACCTAGAGCTTTACGTTATGCTGGCTGACTAGCAAGCCCCAGAGAGTCTCTGTTCTCTTCCTCTCCTGGGCTGGAATTACACGTTCTTTTCAGTTTTTCTGATTTGATATTTCTAAAGTTAGTGTGAATCACCCTACAATTTGAAAAGAATAAACACTTGGATGGCTCAGCAGTTAAGAGCACTACTAACTAGTCTTCTGGAGGTCCTGTGTTCAATTCCCAGTAATCACATGGTGGCTGACAACCATCTGTAATGAGATCCAATGCCCTCTTTTGGCATGCAGGCATATATGCAAGTAGAGCACTTATTTACATAAAAATTAAATATTTTTTTAAAAGAGAGAAAGCACTCAGAATTGGCCATCGTTCATTGTCAGTTTAGAAGGACATGAAGGCACATGAAAAATACTTTTAAGTTTGTCCTACAATTGCCACTTGCTCTGCCACTCAAAATATCTTCCCCCCTGTGATATAATTTGTCTGAAAGTGGAACTCCCAAGCTGTGTCCCCGTGTCATGTCCTCTGGGCCTGGCACTTGGGGGCTCTCCCCTCTTGATGCTACACAGCTTCCTGGCTGACATGGGGTTCTTCCCCATCTGCTTGTTTAGCCTGCACTGAGCTGAGGACTCACTTTGTAGACCAGGCTGGCCTCAAACTCAGAAATCCGCCTGCCTCTGCCTCCTGAGTGCTGGGATTAAAGGCGTGTGCCACCATACCTGGCC
>NC_034612.1:1213323-1215363 GCF_900095145.1 Mus pahari
TTCCTTCCTTCCTTCCTTCCTTCCTTCCTTCCTTCCAGATAGGGTCTGGCTATCCTGAAACTATGTAAACTTGGCTAGCCTTGAACTCACAGATTCTGCCTCGAAGTGCTGGGATTAAAGGTGTGCACCACCACGCCCGGCTCTTCCCCTCCCTCCCCCACCCCATGAGACAGGGTTCACTCTGACCCCAGACTCAGGAGATCTGCCTTTCCCAGCCTCCTGAGTGCTGACACGACAGGCATGAGCCTCACCCCTGCTTTCCTATAGAATCTTGTGTAGGTATGCTTCATCTTTTCTACTCATTGGTACAGTTCTTGAGGTCTGCTTTGTCCGTTGCAGTATGTGACTTGCTTAGACATAGCCCTGTATTCATGGCTTCCTTCTGTTAGGTGAACCTTGGCTGTGTGAATGCCAGTGTTGTGGCAGTGTGCAGTATGTGGACTTGGTGAAGACCAGCTTCACCTTAAAGGTCAGATTTGCCTGCTGACCTCACATGGGCAGTGATGTGCTGCACACATATGCTGAGTTTCTCTGAGCATGTGGTGGTGAAGCTTAGTGGTACAGTGTTTGCCTACCATGTGTAAAGCCATCCTCAGTACCACCAAAACTTAAAACACACACACACACACACACACACACAAATGCACAGTAACCCCTTACGTAGCTATACTTTCTTAATCAGTTTTTAAAATAATTTGCCACATGATTGCTTTTGGGATTGAAATGAACTATTAGAGCCATCTAGCTCGTCAGGTTTGGAATGTGGTGACATCTTTGATAGAAACGATGGTGTAGTTGAAAAGGTATCTCCTATCTTTCTCCTCACAGCAAAGTTCCTGCATTTGTGAGGATGATTGCTCCTGAGGGCTCCCTGGTGTTTCATGAGAAAGCCTGGAATGCCTACCCCTACTGCAGAACAAGTAAGCTGGTCCCTGAGACATTGCACCCCGCTGCCCTTAAGATGAGGAGGGGGACACTGAGTGCCCAGTCTAATAGGTTTAGACCAAACAAAACCTTCTTTGGGTGACAGCCAAGGAGCCCCAGATTTTTCCTCCCTAGACCCCTGTGTACCCTTAGGTTCACTCCCAGATGACAGCCATATGGAGGTCCTGCTAACTGCCGGCTTTGGGCTAACAAGTAAATACATAGAGGTCCCATGCACCCAGCAGCACTCGGGAGAGGCACTACAGATTTGCTTGCCAAACAAGCTCGTAAATGATGTCAGGCTCTTGTGGTAGTCTCATTAGCATTATTTTAAATTAAGGTAAATTACTCTTCATACTGTCTTTGTACTCTGTAACCTAAATTGAGGATCTCTTGGTGTCACTTGTGTAGAGACCATTTTGAAGAAATAAGCTACTAAATGTTACATGTTTGGGATAGCTTAGTCCACCTGACTTTAGATCCTGGGATGGGCTGTCTTGATTCCTTCTAATTGAAGTTTTTCCTATTTCGGTGCCGCCTCTCCTCTCCGCCACAGTTGTAACGGTGAGTAACACACACTCTTCCTCTAACATTGCTTTTGCACTTTTATGATCTTGACTGCTGCAGGCCTTTTGCTTAAGCTCCTATGGCTTTATCTCCCTTGTTCTCCTCCCCCCCCCCCCCCCCCCGCCATTCCTGCCTCAGGTGTCTCTGGGCTCACAGCACGCAGGTTTGCTTCACACTGCTCTCTGGTTTTATTTTGCTTTGCTACTTACTCTGAATGCCAGAATTGCTCAGCAAACCTCATGGATTTTTTTTTTTCTGTCCCCATACTGCATGACAAGTGGGAGTGTGTGAAATATATAAAAGCATCATGTGTTGTACCCAGCAAGTTTTTAAAACCAGGGCCTGGAGCTGGAGATTCAGCTTGACCATTAGGAGCATGGGCTGCTCTTGCGAAGGACCCAGGTTTGGTTCCTAGAACCACAAGGTGGCTCACAACCATCCGTAAATCAAGTTCCAGGGAATCTGATACCCTCTTCTGACTTCCATAGGTATAGACACACATGTGCCCAATACACGGGTGAAGGCGAAACACACACACACACACACACA
>NC_034612.1:1215378-1293963 GCF_900095145.1 Mus pahari
ACACACACACACACACACACATGACTCCCATAGGTATAGACACACATGTGCCCAATACACGGGTGAAGGCGAAACACACACACACATGACTCCCATAGGTATAGACACACATGTGCCCAAATACATGGGTGAAGGCGAAACACTCACACACACACACATGACTCCCATAGGTATAGACACACATGTGCCCAAATACATGGGTGAAGGCGAAACACTCACACACACACACACACACACGACTTCCATAGGTATAGACACACATGTGCCCAAATACATGGATGGAGGCAAAACACTCACACACACACACACACACACACACGATCTAAAATTGGCATGGGGAGTGGGGGCTAATGGCTCTGGATTTGGAAACAGATCCACAGTGGGGTGCTGTGCCAGGCAGATTCCTACAGAACTGTGTAGGGTGGGTCACATTCTTGTGTTTTCTGCAGAATGAATACATGAAGGACGACTTCTTCATCAAAATTGAAACATGGCACAAACCTGACTTGGGAACACTAGAAAATGTAAGTTTCCACTATGCACTCAAGGCTGGGGCGTGGCTGCTTCATGAAAGGCTTGTCATCGTGTGCAAGGCCCAGGCACCATCACGGTGGCCCCAGCTCTGCACTTAAGTGATGAAAACTGTGGAAATGGGAGTAAATGGAGACAGCCCACTCCCCCCCAGAGCTGTGGTGACCCTGGGTTAGACGAGCACCCAGCCATGTCGGCCTGGAGTGAGACAAGCAATCCAGAAACAACCGGCTTCCTCTGTCAGCCCCTGCCTCGGTGCTGAGTGGACTCTCCTGAGATTGCTGTTTTTATCAGCAGCTCTCTTGTTCGGAGCAAGGAGAAGGCTGCAGTCCGTTCTTACCTGGTGGTTTTAGATTGTTTTCTGTGTGCTCACCAGAGCAGTTGTATTTAGCAGAATTGATTGCTCTAATGTTTACTGCCTCTTCACTTCAGGGCCAGGGTTCATGTCGGGGAAATGACCAGGGGGCAGGAATGAGAAGGTGCTTGGTATACAGAGTAATGACAAGCACCTGACTACATTGTGATAAGGTGACACACATTCAGACCTGAGCTTCAGGAACACCTGCCAAGACTCTGGAAAGTAGCCATGAAGGCTTCCTGAGGAGCTGGGGGAGGCAAGTGGCAAACCCTGCTGCCAAACCCTGCTGCCCTTACCATGTGTCCTCAAACATGTATCCGTAGACCTGGAGCACTGGCATCTAGAAGCCACTGAAACGCATATGCTCAGGCTGCCCACAGTCTGCCCTCAGTGCACACCCACATTGAGGGCTACTGCTCTCCAGAGAAGTGTGAGTCAGGGAAGGGCTAAACTCTAGTCACAGCTGCTCTGCACTGTGCTGCTTCATCACTGACCACATTCACAGAGCTGAGACTTTAGTCTGTGTCCTTGTCAGCTGAGCCTGCTTTTCATAGAAATTCTCTAAAGTATCGGTCTGAGTGAATGGATGTGCAATGGTTATGTCCTCTGTGTGACTCACCCTGCCATTTCCAGCCTTCAGATGTTGCGTTAAAACAGTTCACAGGGCTTGGGAAATTACTGAGTAAGAAGTATCAAGAAGTTAACACCAAAAATGAGCTGTAGAATAGGCAAATCCTTCTCTTTTGGAGTATGGGGGGGTGGGGTGGGGCGGGGTGCTTTGAGACAGGGCTTCTCTGTAGCCTTGGCTGTTCTGAAACTCACTCTGTAGACCAGGCTAGCCTTGAACTCAGATCTGATTGCCTCTGCTTCCCAAGTGCTGGGAGGAAGTACACAGGAGTGCAGATGCAGAAGGAGGTCAGAGCCTTCTGAGTCCCCTGCAGCTGGAGTTCTAGGCAGTTGTGGCCTCACCAGCGTGAGTGCTGGGAACTGAACCCTGACGCTCTGCAGGAGCAGTTGGTGTCCCTAACCACTGAAGCAATCCTTCCCGCCGCTAGTGCAGCTTCTGAAGTCGGGTTGTCATGTTACCTTTGCCAGCATAGCATTTAAAGTTTACAAGCTCATATCATTTGCAATAAACAGGGAAGAGTTGTACATGGATGACCTATTAGTACTGTGAAAAATAGCCCTGACACAGGTTTCATGTCTATATACATCCACCCCTCACCAGGGAAGCTATGGAAAGAGTAAAAGCTGTCCAATGTCAAGACTGCCAACTGCGCTTACCGAAATAGTCATTTCATCCACAGCTGTAAGGGTGGATGTGGAATGCAGAGCTTTCCTGATGAAGAACACACTAAAGCTTTCTGTTTCTTCCAGGTTCACGGTTTAGATCCCAACACTTGGAAAACTGTTGAAATTGTCCACATAGACATTGCAGATCGAAGTCAAGTTGAACCAGCAGTGAGTACTCCTTGGTGTGTCCCTGTCACAGCTCAGCTCTGGTGTGTCCCTGGAGGAAGCGCATGGTCTCTCCTGTGTTGTAGGTGGCCCTTTAAGAGGGGGCCTTGCATCTGTGTTTGCTCAAGAAGGGTCTCTGAAAGAGTTCTGCTTTCTGCTGGGAGTCACACATCCTCTGCACTTCCCACGTAGGAGTAAGGAAGTAAGCCTCTTCTAACCTGGGGTCCTGAGCTCAGTTAGCTAAGGCTAGCCTATTAGAAATGCTTGCTGTGTTGTTGTTAACTAGTTAGCAACCTCTATTGACTCTTGTTTGTTAAGCTTTTTAAATTTTTTGTGCACATGTGTAAAGAGATTGCCGCAGCACACATGGAGGTCAGAGGTCAACTTTCAGGAGTTGGTTCTCTCCTTCCACCTTCACATGGCTTGTTACCAGGTCAAACTCGGGTCATCAGGTTTGGGGGACAAGGGCGTTTGTCCACTGAGTCATCCTTCTGCTTCTGTTGTGATTCTTACTAAATGTAAACACCTGTACCTGACTCTTAGTACTGGGTTAACTCCCTATGCCAGGCTAAGATGCCCGTTTTTGTTTTGATTTGCAGAGGTCAGTAAATATTTATAGTGTGCAGGTCCTGTATTGATCAGCAGATGCCACTGTGGACATTTATAGATGGGGTGGCTGAGGAGTCTCCGCTCTGCTGGTGCCTCCCGGGTTTGCCTTGTTCACAGACTGGGTATTCGGTGTCCCCTACCGTTTCTGTCTTTCGGGCACAGTCTCTAGGTTTGAACATTGCTGTCAGCTAACAGAACAGAAATAACTCAAATACAGTGTCTGGTTTTAGTGTGGATTTAAAGGGAAATCTTCTAAAACAGGCCTTTGGACCCCACTCTCAGGGCCCCGTCAATGCATAGAAGTTCCAGCATTGGCCTGGGGAGATGGTGTAGTGAGTGTGGTTCCAGGGACAGACTATCATATGGGGTGACTTCTGGTTTCTGCACACTCATAAATAAATGGATGATGGATGGATGGATGTGTGGGCAGGCGCCGAGCACTGGGCATGAGCCTGTATTTCTTTTAAGTCTTACTGTGGTTAGAAGTTGCTTCAGTTTCAAGGATGTTTCCACCTTTGAAATGATGTAGGGGAGGCCATCTTAACCTGCTCAAGTGGGGACCATTCCAATAATGTCTGCTCCTTTTGTTAGGGTAGTCTTTAACCATAGCTGACTGTGTGTAAAAGGGCAGTGAGCAGAAGAGAGGTAACTACGATGAGACAGGTGGTCAGTCAGCAGGTTAGCTGGGCACCTAGCATAGCTGGTCACAGACGAGGCGGACCAGTGTGACACTCCAGGACGGGGAATGGCATTGACTCACTGGTACTTGAAGTAACGTGTTGTGCAAACAGAATAGAATGGTGGCATCAACCAAGCCTGGGCTTTATGCTGCTACAGAGTACAAGACATGTGTGGCTTTGCTGGGAGCGTGAAGAGGTTTTGTAGTTAGTGTCTGAGGGCGTGGCCAGAGTGGCCCTCTACCCCCACTACCTTGCAGGTGAGAAGACCCTGCATCTGCAAAGGCTGCACACGGGGGGGGGGGTCTGTGGGCTCTGCTTGGACTGGATGGATAATGCAAAGAACAGACTGAGCCTGGGCGTTGTGATTTGGTGGGGATGCTTGTGGCCTAGACAGGTTTTAGGTCTTAGGCAAGGTCATGTGATCTCCCTGTGCCTGTTTTATCTTCTGTAAAAGGAGGCCGACTACCACACAGCACTAAATGCAGGCACCTTGTAGCAACCAGGTTAGTATGTGCAGGCTTGGCTGCCATTGCCATCTACACTGTGTCACCAGACACTGTGAGTGCTCACCTGAGGTGGCATTGTTTTTATGTGTGTGTGTGTGTTTCATGCACAGAGATTTATTTATGCCTAGAAAGGCCCGAAGACGGTGTCAGGTCCTCTGGATCTGGACAGTTATGAGCGGCTTGGTGTGGGGAACTCTGGTCTTCTGCATGAGAGGCCTTCCCAGCCCAGTCTCTGTGGTTCTGCTTTCCAGGTTTCCTTACTCCTATTTGCAAATTTACACTTCAGATACTGGCAGTTGCAACTTAAAGGATACTGAATTTATCTGCCTTTTTTATTGTGATAGAATGTACACAGCATAAAGCTTAACATTTGGATCCTCTAAATATGTTCAGGGCAGTAGCATATTGTGCATTCACAGTTGTGCAACCATCCCTGTCTAGTTGTGGTGTATTTTTGTTACCCCTGAGAATACACTGCCAGTCACCAACCCTTTATTCCCCACTGCTTCTGAACCCTAGCCTTTTGCAACCACTGGGATATGGCTGTTAGGTATTTCCCAAACACCACATGCTCTGCTGTGTCTGGGTGCCGTTTAACTGCGTGTGCTTTCAGACTTTATTTGTATGGTAGCATCTGTTAGTACTAACCGCTTGTTTGGGCATGGTAATATCACACTGGGGTTATGCCACGTTTTGCTCACTGTGGGGCATCATAGCTGCTTGGACGTTGGTGACACAGTGGGTTTTTGGTCTGTGTGCTTTCCTTGTCCTGAGAATGAAAGTGTAACTGGTATCATGTAGGAACATTAAAAGTACCCAGCTTGAGGGACTGGAGAGCTGCTGCTCTTACAGAGGAACTGGATTCAGTTCTCAGCAGCCACACCAGGAGGCTCATAGTGGTCTGACTCCAGTTCCAGGGATCTGATGTGCTCTGGCCTCCCTGGGGACCTGGTGCACAGACACTGCCACAAGTACATACACATACACATAAGTGAAACACATACAAAGGCAGTGTCGTCACAGCAGGCAGCATGTCAGGGCACACTTCACTTACTGTGAAGCTCAACCCTGTGGTAGCTTTCCAGGGTAAGTGGCAATGCCTCAAGACTTAACAGTCCGGATGAGGCCAGATTAGCACCATGGTAGTGGAGGTCCACGGTGCTACACTGCAGGGGACAGAAGGTCACCAAGGGCTTAGGCTTAGAAAGGCAAAAGCGAGTAGCCTCTCAGTGGTTGAAGTGGCCCAGGTCTGCGTATTACCTGTCTCTTGCCCTCACCACTCTCCTGTCTCAGTCCTGGCTTGTGTGTCTGTCTATTCTCCTTAGAACTTGGAATTCGGGGAAGAGTCCTGCTGTGAGCGTGTTCCTTAGGCTCATGCACGATGCCTTGTGGTGATTGCATGATAGAGAACAGCAGGGAAGAAGGGCAAAAGTCAGTGTCTCCCTCTGCGCTAGGGTCAATCCCTGCAAGTGAGTTTCTGCTGGAATAGACATTTATCTGTTACCAGTCAGATCACAGTGGGATTTGTCGGAGCAAGGAAACATTCTCACACTGGTCCTGTGGGAGATACATACATAAACTAATCTGTCAGGATAACCACTGTGTATGCCCTTTGACCTAGCAGAACTTCGCTCCTAGTAATTGACTATGTGGTGTTGTGTGACAAGTTTTGAAACTCCAGGTTCAAAAGTGCAGTTTAAGTGTTCACCAGTCAGGAGGTGGCTAGACTCACGGAGGCTCACATGCTAGCGAGCGCCATTCACTGAATGGAGGGAGGGACTCTGTCCTAGTAGGGAGCCCTTCCTAAGACAGGGTGGAGGGGAGGGATGAGGAGGGTGATAAGGAAGGGCCAGTCTGACACACTTCCCCTGTGATACCTAGTACCTGAAAAGGGAGGGAGAGCAAGGTCTTGATGCATGCCCATCTGTAAGGTACTGCTGCCGCCACCTCCCTGAAAACCCAGGGCAGGGCAGAAGGACCTGAGGTCTGGTAGATGTGCACTGAATTGGAGATGCCACTGTCTAAGGTTTCCATTACAGTCTTACACATGGAGTGGTATGTCACCCCATAGTAGGTGATGTAAGCTCAGTGATTTGTCATCTTCCCTGCAGTGGTTTCTTGTTGGAAGCAAGTCAGAAGGTCCCTGAGGCGCAGTGTATGAAGTAGGACTTGTTGGACAAACAAAGCTGTCTTTAGAGTGCATATCATGCCAGCCCATCTGCTCTTAGCGCTGAAAGCTTGCTTCCATGGGAACAGAGTGATGCTAGGATCCCAAGCCAGTAAGAAGGGTATGAGATGGGATGGGGGCTACTGCACACAAGGTAGAGTCACTACTGCCCCAGGTTAGCACTTCAGCCCAGTGCCAAGCCTCGCCGTCTCACCTTTGGGTCTAGGCCTGTGCTAGGACTCTTAGTCTCACAGATTTTTACCCATAGCCCTAGACCCTGTGTGAAGTGTTGGTAGTAGTAGATTCTGCACCTCACATAAGTGGTGGTCGCTTGAAAAACAGGAATTCAAGAGCCTTCTGAAGGCAGCAGAACCCTCCAAGTTCAACTCCTGTAGAAGTTGTCGTTGGCCCCCCCAATCCCCCATCTCTTCTCACTGAGTTTGTAATATATTTATGTTGAACTGTGTAGGTTTTTACTTTACGTTGAGTTAGCAAGCTTGCTTCTTACTTGCTGGCTTTCCCCTTCTTTCTCAGAAACTCTTTTCAATTCTTCGTGTACAGTTCCTGAGCACAGAGACCAAGGACATCAAGCTTCTTCTCAACTCCCCACCTTACTCTTTTGAGGCTGGATTTCCCCCTGAGCCCAGAGCACGGTGGTTTTTTGTTCTTGGCTGTGCAAGCCTCAGAAGTTCTCTTTCCGACCCTGAATGCTGGGACTACAGTGACATGTGAGCACACTCAGCTTGCTGCGTGGGTGTTAGAAACTGAACTCAGTTTTCTGGTTGTGCCTCAACCAGGTTGGGTTTATTTCTGTCCTGATGTTCACTTTATAAAAAACAAAATAGTTGCATTAATAATTTTGAAGAAATAGGTAGCCAGGACCCACCGCCAGAATCAGGGAAGACTTGAAATGGAAGCTTGAATCTTTTCACGCCACCTAGTGGAAGTTCTCTGTCACTGCAGGTGGGTGTGAACTAACCATTTCATTTCTGTTCAGAGTGCCTTGTGCCTGCTGTAGGGCTCAGCCTCTTGACTTGCTGTGTTTGCCCATCCTTGGGAACGGTATTTCACCATGTATTGAAGGGACTTATTTGACCTGTGGTGTATTGCATACTTGGCTGAGTGCTTTGACGTGTTTGTATAATTGAAGTGACATTGTCAGAATAACTCTAGAAACAAAGATTTGTTGTAAAAATCTGTCAGTGTGACTTAGGTTCACAGCACAGTTGCTATAGGAACCATGTGCATGTAAACATGTCACCCAGTTAGGGGCATTGTGTCAATGCCTTTTGGAAAATTTTTTAAAGATTTGGTTTAGATACATTATTGCTTAAAGAAACCGTTAGTGAGCATTCTGATATTTCTGTATACATATCTCCACTCAGTTTCATTGCCTCTTTAGGTTGTATCCACCTTGCAAAACTGGCTTCCTGCATAAGAGGAACGCATTGAAGTGGAGTGCCGGTGAGGGCTTGTACCTCTCAAAGCCCTCTCAAGGACATAGGGTCCTTCCTGCTGGAGCCGAGCAGTCACAGAATGAATGCATTGTGCCAGCAGAAAGCCTCTTCCCCAGTTCCGTGGGCAGCAGGGTGCTCATCTGTGTCTCCTCAGCCTAGCAAGAGGCACTGTCTTGTTACCTGATGGAGGGGACTTTGTAGGGAATGCTGTGCTGGATGCTGTTGTTGTTTTCTTTGGCTGTTTTTGTTGATGCTGCTGGTGTTTCAAAGGCAGAAATGAGGAGGCTGAGGGACTGATATGGATAGTGTTAAAATAGATAGAAAACCCCCCCTCTCAGAAAAACAGGCTACAAAGAAGAAAGGAGGGCTGGTGAGATGGCTCAGTGGGTAAGAGCACCCGCCTGCTCTTCCGAACGTCCAGAGTTCAAATCCCAGCAACCATATGGTGGCTCATAACCATCCATAACAAGATCTGATGCCCTCTTCTGGAGTGTCTGAAGACAGCTACAGTGTACTTACATATAATAAATAAATAAATCTTTAAAAAAAGAAAAAGAAAAAAGGAGGGAAGACTATCTGGAGCCTGGGTTTTCTTGTGCAGGCAGTAACCACCGGGTGCTGTTGCAGCCCTTTCCGGGTCCCGCTCCGTGGACGTGTGTGATGCCAGTGCCACAGAGAGCGTAGGCTGCTGTCTGCAATCTGCTTTTGTTCAAGCTAAAAGTTGTCTTTTTAGAGTGTAAAGGATCAGTATGTGCAGCATAAAACATGCAAATATAAGTTTAAAGGTTTCCCCTTCTAAAGTTGTTGATACATAACACAGTAAATGTTTGGGCTTCTTTGACTGCCCTGATGAGATGCTCATGTATAGCTTCAGCTCATTTCCAGGACGTACACAAACCCAGCCCTTGCCATCTGCTTCTGCTCTGTTTGCTGAGGTGCACCGTTTGAATGCGGTGCGGCCCTTTAATCACGCCCAGCATTCTGTCTAAGTCGCTTTCCATGATTTGTATACAAAAGTCACTTCCCAGGAGAGGAAGGCTCACGAGCTTGAAGTGTGCACACACTAACATCAGAGACCTTCAGTTTTGGAAGTAATTTGAAAGAAATGAGCACAGTTTTAAAAAAAGAAATTGGAACCACATTTAAAGGTATTTATGTGAAACGAGAAAGAGTTTGTCCTTGTCTGCCTCTTTCGTAGGTTAATACATGCTGTGTGACTTCCAGGATGAGTTTCTTTTTCTGTAGTAGAAATGATAAAATGGTAACTCAAAATTTTGAAATCTAAAGTTTTATTTATATCTAAAGATATTCTTATATCTTTATATCTAAAGATATTAATATGCCTTAAAGCTAATAATAAGCCTATATTAGTGATTCTGAAGTATTAGATTACTGGAAAGATCTGATTTAAAAAGACAGTTGCAGGGCAGTGAGGTGGCTCTGCAGAGAAGGGAGCTTGCTGCAAACAAATGGTGACCTGAGTTCAGTTCCCAGGCTGCACATACTGTAAGGAGAGCCAGCTCCTGTAAGTTATCCTATGGCTCCCCACATGTGCTATGATATACAGGTGTCCACACTTTCACGTATACACACACACGGATGCATGCATACACGCACAAGAACAATTTTTTAAAATATAAAAATATGGCTCGGTGTGGTAATGCACAGTATTTCCCCCATCATAAAATACAGCAGGTACAAAGAGAACGCCATTTCCTTCTCAGGTTTCAGCATGACTGATGTTTTTATTTGTGGCCAAAGTATTTTTTTCTAATGAGACATCTTGAAACCAAAAATGACAGTTTTAGGAGCATGATGGTAGATCACTGAGGATGGTATTCCTCCACAGGAAGAGGCACCTAGGAAAGAGTGCACACAGGGCTTTCCCACAGTGGTCCTCTGCCTTCCCTCAGCGTCTTCGCTTGTCTGAGCTCTTCACCCCACCGTGTTGTTACTTGATGCTTTCTTCCTCAAAGCCAGTGTGTTGTTTCCATGTAGCATTCACTCCCAATCTCCTTCCGTGTTCCCACCTTCCCCCATTTGCACATGTTCTTCCCGGGCGGGCAGAGTGCTTGTGTCCCTGGCACCTTCTCCACTGCCTGGAGTAGGGTGCTAGGCTTGGTGATTCCAGACTCTAGACCGCCATCTTCCTTCCCACAGGGTCTGCCCTGGGGGTCACCTCCTCTCTCCCTTCTTTTGGAGAGTCACGTGAAGCACAGACTGCTCAGCTTTCCCCCAGAGTGACTCTGCTCCTGCTCACTTGTCACTTGCCTGTGTTCTCGAATCTGGGCAAGGCTGGAGAGGAGTTGTCATCTCAGATGGAGGTCAAGGCTCAGAATTCTCTTCTTAATCCTTATGCTCTATTAAGGTAGAGCTGGGCTGCCATTTCCCCAGCGTTTGTTGGCCAGTGGCGGTTCTGGGACAGGGAGCAGGAGTGAGACCCAAAGGTACTCTGGGAACTTGACTTTCTTGTGTCGGTGCTCATTGGTATGTTGATTGAGAGAGCACTATTAATTTACTTAGAGCAGAAGAGCACCTGCTGGTTCATTGTCCCTGGTTCTGAGAAACACAAGGTCCTCTTAAGACCCAGCATGTCTGGTAGCTAATGTTACAAAAAAAAAAAAAAAAAAAGTAATAAAAAGGAAAAGACATGGCTGCTTCTAGGTTTGACAGAAAGTTTATTATGGACATGTGGGATCGTATGACTAGAAGCAGAACCTCCTGGGAAGTTCACAGTGGACGTGACTAGACTGGGCCGGGCCCTGTGAGGAAAGGAAGAAGGGAAAGACCATACCCTGTAACAGGTAGGGCCTGAGGGGTGCTGAAAGGACCTGGATGCAGGTCCGCTTTGATATGTTAAATAGGCACCTCAGCCTTTCGTCCCAGGTTTGAAGCTCAAGGTGCTTAGGGACTTTTATCTCCTTGTTTGGTAAGTGTTTCTTAGAACTTAATGTTTACTGTGTGTTGGTCTAGTAAATATTTCTCCAGATAAAAGAATAATTGTACCCATCAAAAGAGTACAAGTTTCTTAACCAGTGAGTGAGCTCTGGTGTTGACGACAGATGGCGTAGATTGCAGTAGTTGTTGCTTGTGTGGACAGCAATGCAGCCTCGCCTCCAAGGGAGCTTTTCTGGTGATTGCTGTAAGCTGGGGCTGTTAAATGAATTACATGACTGTAATGGAATTGGTTCACTTTGTCTAACCTGCTCCTGTGCATTGTATAGACAGCCTGGGACAGCCTTTCAGCCTTCTGCAGGTAAAATGAAGTAGATTCTTGTTCCTTGTTTTGAGCCTGTTTTGTGGGGCTTTGAAGGAGGTGGGGATAGGGTCTCAGGTAGCCTAGCCTTGAACTCCTAACCCTGCTTCAGTTTTCTGAGTGGTAGGATTGTAGGCAGGCACCACTATGCTCAGGCTTGAAGTCATGTTCAAAGTTTGTACGTTACTCCATTTGCTTTCCATTGGCTTTTGGCTATGATCTTTGAGTCTCTAAAAGGGGGAGGCAGAGCAATCAATGTCTTGGGTTTTTGTTCCATGTGTGGAGGTGGGCAGGGTGTGTCATGACTGCCGTGTGGAGGCTGGAGGCCAGCCTTGTATTCTGTTCTCCTTCCACCTTTCCATGGGTTCCAACAGTTGACCTGCTGAGCCCGTAGGTGATTTTCTGAAATTCTGAAAATTACTTTTAGAAACTATAATGAAGTTTGGTTTTAAATGTTTAAATACTTTTACAAAAGGTATTTTGTTCTTAAACTCCCCCCCCCCTTTTTTTTTTTTTTGCCAAACTGGTGAACTGGCTGAATTCATTAGTAAGGCTATGGCTTAGAGGAGTGTGCATTTTGGCCCTACTGTGTGCAGTGCTGGCTGGTCTTCACTGTGGTGTTTTTGGAAAGGCTTGGGCATTGATTTTGAGTTCTGCTAGACCATTATCTATCCATTATATTTGATGGACAGTCTTGGTAACATATGATTTACTGCGCTGGCTAGAGATAGAAGAATACGTTTCCTAAACAGCCTGCATTAGGGATCTTCCCCCTATTAAGAATTACATAGCTGGGCCTGGTGGCACAGGCCTTTAATCCCAGCACTCGGGAGGCAGAGGCAGGCGGATTTCTGAGTTCGAGGCCAGCCTGGTCTACCAAGTGAATTCCAGGACAAGTCAGGGCTATACAGAGAAACCCTGTCTTTAAAAAAAAAAAAAAGAATTATATAGAATAGAATCTGGCTGGATTAATAGAAAATTAGTTTAAACTATGTAGGGTCATTATTATTTGTCAGCTTTTTTAGCTGACATTTTCTTCTGGTTTAGTTTAGCCAAAGTTCCAGATTAACTGTGGTAGGTGACACCCTGATGACCAGGATAAGCTGTAATTTGGCTGTGTGTGTGTGTGTGTGTGTGTGTGTGTGTGTGTGAGAGAGAGAGAGAGAGAGAGAGAGAGAGAATGAGAATGCAGCTGGCAGGAGTTGGCTTTCCTTCAGGCAGGTTTAATGTCAGGTCAGCAGGCTCGCTGTCCAGGTACCTCTACCTGCTGAGCCATCTTCCCAGCCTGGCTCTGGCCTCCTGATGCGAAGTCTGTGACTGTTCTGTGAGTCCTTTGGTTGCTTTTGAGACATTTTCCCCTGCCCTAAAAATGTAGCTAATCAACAGTGCGTGAGGGAGACTTTGAGAAACTCAGCTTATGATGCACATAGGAAGGTGGGAGGGAGAAGACAGCCTCAGGCCAGAGGTGGCTGGTCTGGCTGTACTCAGAAATGTGTGTTTTGCACTCTCCTCTCACTAGCCTTTGCCCCCATGAAGCAAGCTCTTGGCTGATCTCTTTTGTAGGGAGTTGTAAAAGATTCTCCCCACCACCACCAACTTCAAAGATGATATAAATAAATGTAAGCATGGTTACCACTAAAAATAAATGTGAAAATATTTTCCCACTTTAGTCTGCTGCCTTACATGGTCAAGTACTTCCATGGATTTAGAGAGGCCTGGTGCCTTTGGAGGCATGGAGGGTAGCAGCGCCCTCTTGTGGAAAAATAACATACCGCTTATTCCCTATGTATGGTTCTGTTTGTAAAAGCATGTTCCCAAAAGTACCTTCTGACTGGGCACCATACCAACTTAAGTTTCTTTCAGATTTTAGAAGAAAAATAGTGGGGAGGGTGGGTGGAGGGAGGATTCTAAAAGCCAGAAAATATTTTTTGAACAGTTTCCTGTTAAAAAATCCGTTTTCAGAGATGTAATTTTTTTTCTTTTTCTTTTTTTTTTTTTTTTTTGAGAAGCCTTACTCTTAAACCTTGATTGGCCCAGAACTTGCTGTGTAGACCAGGCTGGCCCCTGACTCTCAGTCCTGAGATTGAAGGTGTGGCCAGCTTGGTGGCAGTGTGACTTCCGAGGAAGCCTGAGCAGGAGCAGAGGTTCTCCAGCCCCGCTCTCAAATACAGTTCTGCAGCCAGCAGCCTGATCCCACTCTGGGGCACAAGTAATGCTGTCAGGCAGGGAACATCCTTTCCTTCCCCCAGGGTTAGGGCAGAGAGCACCTCTGGGGCCAGCAAGAACGGTGCTTTCTTCTAGATTCTGCTTTTACGGAAAGGAAATGGCTTTATAGTGTTTGGTCATTTTCATGTTACACACAGGACCACACAGGACCCTGGACTGAGGAGCTGCAGGGTAGGTAGGGCACACCCAACCAGGACACTCCCCTTTCAGTTGATGACATTTACTGTAGAATGTTCTGTGATGTACTGTCAGCCAAAGGGGAACACAAACTGTCAGAGCACAGCCGAACACATTGAGTGTCTGGGAACATCATTACTGCCATTGGCGTGTTTGTTGATTAGTTTATTTCATTGACACCTATAGTTTTAAATGCCTACAAACGCCTTACTGTCTGTCTCTGTCTCTGTCTCTCTCTGTCTCTCTCTCTGTGTGTGTGTGTGTGTGTGTGTGTGTGTGTGTGTGTGTGTGTGAAAGAGAGAGACAGAGACAAGAGACAGACAGACAGACGGAGATGGACGATATGGGTCTGGGGTGCACACGTGGTCAGAGGACAACTTTGTAGAGTATTCTCTTCTGCCTTAACACAGGAGCTGGAATGGAGCTTGAGTCACCGCACACACAGCGAGCACCTTGGCCTGCTGAGGCGTTTGCCCAGCCCAGTGCCTTCAGTTTTTTTGTAGGGTGTGGCTCTTTGTTTTTTATTTTAAAACAGTGTCTCTGTGAAGATCAGGCTTGCATCCAACTCAGATTCCACCTGTCTCTGCCTGTGGTTAATGGCATGGGTCTTTGTTTCTAAGAAGTATAACAAGTATACAAACATAAAGGAAGGGTAATGTTAAGTATGTGGTAATTCTGCACATAAAACATGCCCACACCAGTAAACTCAGCTCCCTTGGGGGAGGGGCCTGGAAGGGGAGTACAGGCAGTTGCTTCAGGCTCTCTGAGCCTTCACACTGTACCTCACCTGCCTCTCCTTGCTTTGGTGTCAGATGTGCAGTGTGTCACATCACACATTTGGTAGTCAACTTTTCTTAGCTGAAAATCTGGTGTTGCCATTTGGGGGAGGGGGGTCTTCCCTCATAAACACAGCACCGGCTTCCGGCAAGGGAAGGAGAGGGTTGGAAAGCAGGAATAAGCCTTGGGTCAGGTTATTCTCTAACCTGGCAGTGCCCATGGTGACGCACCCGAGTGGCCATGAGTATCTAGGCTGTAAACACTGAGGCCATCTGGGATCATCGTGCCACCCCAGGCCCATGTGGAAGTCTCTGTGGCATTAGAAAGACTGTGGACTGCTCTGTCCATATCTCCCAGCCAACACTAGGATGGATGGCACCTTTGATCTCAGTACAGGTGTTTGTAAATGAAGCTTTTAGGATTCATTGGTGGAAAGCAGAAGGATTTCTGCAGAAAGTGAAGGGGCTAGATCATATAGTGTTTTTAATGCAGTTTCGTTCCTCTGAGGTACATCTAGTAACAGAAACTAGGCCAACAAGTTATTGACAATTAGTGGTCCTTTGGGACTCTGCTTTAATGAATAGATAAGAATGATTTGTAATTAGCATAATAATTATATGCAAATGAAGGCTTCTGAATTGCTCTAAAACACTTCTGAACTGTTTAAACAACCCTCCTGAGATCTTGTTACTCTATTAATTTGTGTAGCAAATCTTTTTTTCATAGATCATGCAAAGATAAACTTCAGCCGGGCCCCTATGCCAGTGATTATAAATTCCAAGGTGGTAGGACCTGAATTAATGAGATTTACTTATACTGTATTAATGGTACTCTGTGGGAACCTGCAAGGGTGAGGAGTCACTGGGGATATGTAATTAAAAACAGAAAAGAAAGCTGCTGATTGGAAAATAACTGTTGAAATCAGTTTCTTAAACAAGTTAGTAAATGTTACTTTTCTGCTATTATACCATATAGCAGAGCTACTTCCATGCTACAGTAACTCTCAATACAGCTCCAGGCACAGTTAGCACTGGGTGTTCCATTCTCTGTTGTATTCTAAGGACTGGGGGCAAGGAGTGCTGACTGACAGGTTGGGTGCTCGGTTTGCCTTTCCCCAAGCTTTGCGGAGCTGAGCAATAGTGCCCGAGCATTTCAAACTTTGCGGTTATCTCTGAGCTGTTTGAATAGACACCTAATTAACCATCATATGCTAAAGTAGAACAGTTGATAGCAGGCTGCAGGACCCTAGCATTCACTTTGTAAAACTCCCCCGGGCATCCAGTTACACTAGCTGGGCCCTGGTCTTCAGGAGCAGGTGTCCTAAGAGTTGCTAAGGCTGGTGTTTTAGCTGTTCCTTACTGCCTACCCTCGCCTGTGCTAGCTGACCCAGGCTCACTCTGAGCCGTCTCTGGTGTCTGAGGCTCATCTTGACTTTCCACAAGCTGTTGAGCTCACCACCCACTCCCTTCCCCATTCAGAATCATGAGTTCAGTCTGCGCTCAAGGACATATTTAGGTTGGCTCAGCACAGGTTTTATGCTTGCATTTTGGGGAACAACCACTGTGCTAAAAGATTCATAAAACTAATATTCTTTGTCTTCAAAATTAATCTGGTTTCTGTTGAGGGTCTCTGTTGAGGGTGGCAGTAAGTAACAGATGTGTACCCATGAGGTAGCGCAGCTTTCCTGAGCCAGGGCCGAATAGTTCCTTATATGGATTTAATGACTGCATTCTGGGACTCGGGTATGGAGGCACTAATCCACTGATTTACCGTATCATACTTTAGTTTGTTCTCTGAGGGGTCTTGGCTTCCATTCGCCTTCGTTTTTACTTAAATGAGAGTGTCAGTGACACAGCGTTGGTTAGCACTAATCCAGACTCGTCCTATGCTGATTCTGCTGTGCTTTTGTGTCGTTGGGACTATTGTTGGAGGAGCAAGTAGTGTCTCGGAAGGTGCGCCTAGCTAGATAATGATGCTTTTTACCAGGCCCTTATCATGACCAGGCTATGGGCATTGTATAGGTAATGAAAATTAGATCACACAAATATGTTAAGCACAATGTACCTCAGTAATAAGATTTTTCTCCATTTAAACATGGTTTTAACCCCCCCCTTTTTTTTTTATTAAAGTGTGTTTCCTTGGCCTAGTGAATTTGCTTTCTTTCTTCCCAAGGATTGTACAGAAAGTGCATAGCAGATTCAGCCTTCAGAATACCCAGGAGCTGGAGACTGAAGTAGACTGCAGCTGTCTTCACCCACAGTATTCTAAAAGAACTAATGAGATGAGAAGTCTGCAGCTGGTGGCAAGCACAATAAACCATGAGCCAGGGGCTTCTCTCCATCAGAGCCTCCCTTTCCCCTGGGATCCCACAGGAGACAGAGTACTAACAAAGCCAGCAGGCTGTCTCATTCCACGCTATTGCTCATTTGCAGCTGTAATTGGTAGCTGAGGTCGCATTCTGTATGCTGAAACTGTCATACATGAAGGAATAGATTTGTCCGTTGTGATACGGATATAAATCGACCAGTTTTCAAATCCAGAGACCAAATCAGATACCCAACAAGAAAACTGCAGCAAGAAGATACTGTTTAAAAAATTAATCGTAGAAATACAAAACTTGAGGATGTGGAAACTACATCCACTTCCTGCCTTTTCATATTGTGCTACTTAATTCAGCTGATTAAACATTTACAGATTCAAACTAGCAAACGAAAAGTGTCTCGGTTCTGACAAGGTACATTATTCTCACCTGTCAGGCTACAGTGCTATTGTCAATAATTGGGTCATGTTACACTCTCAGTATAATGCCTTTAATGTTGGCTGCCAAGAGGGGAAGGTTTCATTCTATGTATCTGTCTCAGAAAGATCCACTTGGACACCCCTGGTGCTGAGACTGACGTCTTGGTTTTTCAAATGTTCACCCCCCAGATTGCTGACACCTTTGGTTGCCCTGTATGGTATAGCCATGTGAGCCAAGGCAGAGATCAAAGAGTTCATTAAGAGCTCTTCCAGAGAACTAGGGTTCAATTCCCATCCACCATGCAGTGACTTGCAACCTTCTGTAACTCCAGTTTCCGGGCAGTACCTCCACGTAGAGTGCACAGATACACATACAGGCAAAATACCCACACACATAAAATGAATAAGTCTTTTTAAAGAGGCTGGTTGAAGTCCAGGTACAGGAATCCATGTCGGTTCCTCACAGGGTGGGTGGTATTCTTCGTGGTACGTTTAAGAAAAGCAGCCTGTGACTGGAATTGATGGCAAAGGTTCACAGATATGCTTTATGGAATAGTGTGTTGGATCTATAGTGATATTTTCACAAGGTTTTCAGTTCCTCTGGTTTCTGAATCTACTGCAGATGGGTTCTGTAGGTGTGTGACGTGGCTGCCTGGCCTGGCGTGGGACTACAGAGAGGTGTCTGTCCCTTCTGACCTTCTTTAGCTTCACCTTCACTGGTCTCCTGGGGCCAACCTGGAAACGACGGACACTGACCAGAATTTAAGCTGAGTCCTCCCTTCTTACAAGTTGACTGGTCCTCGTGTCTGAACTGTCTTTATTTAATGCCATTGGTTTTATTTATTCAATGCTAGAGGTGATCGTGTACACTTTATTGTAGATTCACATAGAGTTTCTCTATGGAGATGAGTAGGTTTACACAGCCCCCTCCCCACCCCACCCCACCCCACCCCCAGTTTTTCATCCTCAGTTCTAAAGTCCGGTTTCCCTCTTTCCTTTCATATTTTAATGCGTCCAAAATCAAGGGTTGTCTCCCAGATGTTACATGCACCAGCCTTCTGTGTCTTCTTTCTTAGTGACATAGAGACTAGTAGTCTATCTAGCCTTTGCTTGTCGGCTGCTTGTGTTCAGAATGTGTGGTATTTACTATACAGTCCCTTCAGCTGAGGAAAACCATGGCTGCTATGACCACAGCCACGTTATACCCAGTCCATAAGAGAAAAGGGGTGTGGCTTCTCACTCAAAGAGAATAAGAGGGCAGATCATGGCCAGCCTTCTAGGCAGTAGATAGATGATTAGAAGTTAACTGTTAAAATATCCTAAACATGGTATGCCTTTCTCTCTACTTTTAAATATGAAGACTGATGCACTTGTCTCTTGTAAGGGATCTGTTCTTGTCTGATACTGTTTGGTTTTGATTCTGACGTTCTTTCTTCTCTCTTGGTAGTTGATACATTCTTGGGGATTTTGTTTTGTTTTGTCTGCCTCTTTCAGCTTGACTGACCTTAGGGACCAGCCCTGTGCTCTGGCCCTCATCATCGTGTGGTAGCTGTTCCACGGGAACTCTGATGGAGTGAAATGGTGCTGGAAGTGGTTGTTTAGTATAACTACACTTTTTCAATGTGGGGGAACGTAGACCCTTCTCTGACTTTAATGTTGCACCTCTAGCTAGAAGAGCATGGTTCAGAGGCTTATAGGCTTGTTTTTGCTAGCGTGGCTTACTTGTGCTTGTGAGTGAAAGTCTTGGGACAGCCTGGCCAGTTACTTCTTTCCTGAGTTTGAGGAAGCACACTGGTTTTTATGATGGGGGTCTAAGTTTAAGTTTGAACTTAACTGGTAGGGATGGAAGTCAGTGCTGTTGTGACCAGACAAGTGAAATGTCTCCAGTTGCCCTGCCCCTTGAGGGCAGCTCCTTCCTGTGTGTCTTTTCTGGGGACAGCTTGTCTTGGTGGCCTTCTATTAGAGTTCAACCCTTGTAATTGCATAGTTGAGATAAAAGTTTATAAAGAAACAGGATGCAGACTACAAATGCTATATGTGGACACACCTTCCCCTGTGTGTAAAAGACACACACACTCATACAGCTCTAGCTTCAGAAAGACTGGTCTCTGGTTTTCTTCTTCATCTCTGACTCTGTTTTGCATTACAGGACTACAAAGCTGATGAAGACCCTGCATTATTCCATTCAGTCAAGACCAAGAGAGGACCCCTGGGACCTAACTGGAAGGTACTGGCTACTGACTGTGCTAACAAGCAGAGTCTGGCAAACATAACAGTTGCTAGGTTACAAGTCTTTAAGAGGTGGTGGTTTTTAAATTGCACAGAGGGATTTGTCTGTGATAAAGACTTAGAGCCATTTGCAGTTGGCCTGTGTGTGTGTGTGTGTATGTGTGACATTAACAAACACAGCAGAGCCAGACTGTCACCCTCTGTGTGCCACTCTGCTGAGGAATACGAAGAGAGGCAAGGGCTGTGATCTTGGGGACTGTGATGTCTTCTGACTCCAGACGGGACAGAATCCATATTAAATGAAGGTTTATAGTAGGGTCTAGTCTGTATCAACTATAAACAAGTTCTCCCCTCACCCAGGTGTGTTTCTTTGGCATTTATTGATACTTACACATTTGAAAAGCAGGATACCAGAGAGTGGCTTTTGTGGCAAGAGTTTGTATTCAGAGAGAGTACACCTTTACTCCACTCGTGAAGTAGGAAAAACAGCCAACAAAGACATTGAAACCACTATAGAAGTGTAGTGTTCTACACCAACTAGAATCCCTTAAACACAGCTTACAGGGTTAATGGCAGGTTACTCTGATGAGTTTGACGGACCAGGAGGTGCATAAAAACCCACACCTGACTGGAGCAGGCTGTTCACCCACAGGATTTTCCTGGCAGCAAGCTCTTAACAGTTGCTGACAGCCTGAGGGAGCAGTGTAGTGCTGGCTGCTCCTGTAGAGGACCACTGAAATGGGCCCCGTGCTGTTACGTCTGTATTGTAAACTGTTGCACATCAGCTAAAAGGAAGAAGGGAGGGACCTGACTTTGCTTCATGGGAAATGACTCACTGCAGGGTGTAGTAGTTTACACCTTTAATGTCAGGACTCAGGTTTAAGGCCAGCCTGATCTACATGGAGTTCCAGGCCAGCCAGAACTACATAGTAAGACCCTATCTTAGAAAGGAAAGAAAGAATCATAATTTGTCATATTTTCATGTTTGTTTCCAGGGTATAGTTCAAAACTCTTCCAATCTAGTAACTATGACTAGAGACTTAATACTCAAGAAGTGGTAAATGTCACAGTGATGAACAGATTCCATGGCCATCATCTGAGTCCAGTCTAAGGGCTCTCCAGAGGATCCCCACCCATCTCCAGGTTCAGCCCCTTCGCTCAGGCTAGAGGCTCCTAGGCACAGTCTCTGCTGAGGCGGCCTTTCTTTCTCCAGTGCTGACTCCGGCACACAATGCTTTACGGGGGATGAAGAAGCAGAAGGCTCGTGAGAAAAGTCTGAGTTTTTTACCCAGTTGACAGTGTTTGAAGTATAGATTTTACACCCCTTGCATGGTCGGCTTATTTTGCTTGAGTGCAGGAATTCTTGGGACTCGACTGGCCATGGAATTCCTTGTGTTTAGCTTTGGCTTGGTTTTTCTGGTTCTTAGGAAATAAGAATGTGTAACTGGCATGGCTTGTTCTTGCCCTGTTGCTGTGATGTGTGTTTATGGACAGTCCTTGATCTCTGATTATTTAAAATTCTATCTAGAGTAGCTTAAGTTTGTTTGGTGACTCAGTTTCATGCAAGAGCCAATGCTACCTGGGGGTCACCACATAGCCCTGGCAGCCCTTAAACGCTTAGTAATTCCCCCCACCTCAGCCTCACAGATACTGAGATGACAGACTTGAGCCACAATAGACTGTGCCTACAAAGCAGGTACAGCAGTGACTTGATAGTGTGCACGCTGAGAGCTCCTTCTGTCCACCTGTGGATGCATCACTTGCTCCAGTTGTTCATGTGGTGGTGGGTGCAGGTACTCCCACAAAGCAGCTGCTAGCTGACCTTCCATGACCTTGTGGATATCCCGGGTAATGAAGAAAATATGTTAAACTACCATTTATTGATGTGAAGGAACGTGAAGACAAGCCAGTGACAGTAGCTGAGCACACATGGGAATGGGCACCTCTGGACTTGACAAGCAGAGTAAGGTCGGGGGGTGGTTGGGGTTTCTACACTTCAGAAATATGAGCAATTAACAGATGAAGTGTGTGTGGCCCTTACAAGATGACTGTTGAGGTGTGCCATACTCAGGCTGCCGCGCAGGCAGGAAAGCCCATGGCCTCTATGAAACCTTTCATCCTCCAGCTCCTACTTCAGCAGAAGGCTGCTGCTACCCAAATGCTGCCCACATCCAGAATGGCTCCAGGGCTAAGTGAAAGTCTCAGGATCGATCGATTGGTTTGCCTGGTTGTGTGTCTTTAGGTGCTCAGAAGACTCAGGACCTGACACTTTTTGGGCAAGTGCTCTGTTACTGAGTTGCTCTCCAGTGGCTGCTCTGTCACCTCCCTGACTTGGTATGGAGGTACTTTCTGTGGTACTTCCTGGCTATATTCAGCTGAGAGGAGGGTCCCTGTGGTCCCAGGGACACCTTTACAAGGACACCTTTAACCTTCTAACCCTTGCTGGGCAGCACGTACAGGTGCTTTGGTTTATAAATGAGAAATGTGGCCCAGATAAGACTTGTAGGAGAAACTGGTGCTTGCAGGTTCACAGGCCTGGGTCCAGTGCTGCTCCCAGGAGTGAGGTTTGGCCATGAGGCAGATCCTTATGTGGAGGTAGGTCACGTTTCTGCCTCTTGTGTGTTATGTTGTGTCATTAACAGTTTAACTCTGTGCTTAGACAATTTTACAGAGAGGTCAAGGCATCTTTTGTGATAGAGTCACAAAGGGAGACTCATTAAATACCATGAAGGTACATGCATTAGAATGTGGATAGTGTACGCCTTGAGCCTCAGTTTCCATGCCTCTGAAATTCAAACATTAGTACCCACCCTAGAGTTGTTAGGAAGGTTAAAGGACAGGAGTATGTGCTGGGCACAGGAGATCATTATAGAAGGTCAAGTTCTTCCCCTTGTTGGCTGAGTGTGCGTGCATGCGTGCACTCATGTGTCCGTCTGGACCTCCCCGTCGCACATTAGTAGCTAGAATTCTTTTGTCTTAGGTCTTGAGTCCATGCCCCTTGTCCTTATGTGTTTAGTGAGTGCTTGGTGTGGCTTAGCTGTTAAGCCAAGGCCACAGAGCTCAGAGCATTTCCCTGCTGGGTGGCGCAGCAGAGATTTTCTCCTTTCCTAAGTCCGTCGTGAGCACAGGCTTTTTCCCATTTATGATATGATACAGAGTTTTGCTTACAAACAAACAAACAAGCAAAGCCAGGAGTACAGTATAGCTCCAGAGAGTAGGCCTTAGTCATCTACTCATTTTCCCTAAGAAGGGAATTAAAAGATCTGAGCACATGAATTATACTTTATTACTTAGAGTTCAACATGAAGTGACTTTGTGCATGCTGATAGAGCAATTTATAACCTGATTAAGAATTTTGCTTCAAGGCAGAACTGCTGACGAACATCATCCTTTTCCGAGGCACTGTTTGCATGCACACGCATGCATATGTATGTGTAGCTTTACCTTCCATCTGGAGGGTATGTGTCTGTGACACTGGCTTCTCAGTAGCATTTTTACACCTGTGTTCCTCCTGCTCTTCAGTAACAAACTGAAGATCACGGTGTCATTCTAACCCACTGAGAGGAAGAGCTCAGCGTCTGTGTCCACAAATGGATGGTTGCTCCTAACTAGGAGGCTGTGCCAACGCACCTGCTTCTGCAGTGCCCAGACATCAGTGCACATGATGATCGCGTCAGGAACAGGAGCTGTCCCAGAAATTCCAGAGGTTTGATGCGTGCAAGTATGTTCTTCAAAGTGCTGGCAGCGGGAGCTCGGCCTTTCAGACTCCTGCTGCATGCCCTGTTCAGTCACACTTTAGGACAGCCCTCGTGGCCATTCCGAGTTCCTGTTCACATTGTAGAGGCACCAGTTTGTTTCTTCTGTGTCCTCATGATTATTTCTCTTTCTCCCTCACACGTGTGGGAAGGTGGTAGCAGCCTTGTCTGTCAGCTGAGGTGTGAGGTGGTGCGCCGGGGTCGGGAGCAGTGGACAGGGCTGTTGAGGAGAAGCCACAGTGCAGCTGTGGAAACCTCCTTCCAGGTGGACGCTGTGGCTCTCCTAATGGACAGTGCCGCTGAGCTTCAGATACCTAACCTGATTGCCTGAGGTCCAAAGCAGTTGAGGGCCTGCTTCCTTCCTGCACTGTGTGAAACCCCACAGCAGGTAACGTGCAGAACTCAAATTGGTTTTTAGTTAGGTCACATTTTGGATTCTGTATAATAGACGTTTACAGACCTGGCATGTTTTCAGAGGAGGCTTACATGGTTTGTTGACCCCACGTTTTAGGTGAAGTCTTTAAAGTACATTTAACACTTAGTATGCCTTAATTGTATGCGTAGAACTTCTCCCAAAGATGTCGAAAAGAACAGGCCCAGTGTCTTCAAACATCAGGGTGCCCTGGCTGCCTGCTAGCTCTTGCCTTGGCTTGTCTGTGGAATGCCTCTGCTTCTAGGTAGACCTGCAGGACCCAGGCCTCTGGAATTGTATGCTGCCTTGTTTGGGAAGTGACTTGGCAGAGCGGGGTTCTGGCTGGGCTCCTGAGTCCATCGAGCAGGGCCTGCAGGTCACCTGCACTGCGTGACTTTTCATCCCTGATGGGGAAGGTGTGAA
This sequence comes from Mus pahari, assembly GCF_900095145.1. Taxonomy (NCBI): domain Eukaryota; kingdom Metazoa; phylum Chordata; class Mammalia; order Rodentia; family Muridae; genus Mus; species Mus pahari. The sequence goes on from NC_034612.1 coordinate 1,239,139, forward strand.
CTGTCCCAGTCACTGTGAGGGAGCATGGATACTGTGGCTGATCCTCACAACTAGGGTCTTTGTGGATGAACCCCCACCCCCACTAGAGGCCTCTGGGTGCTCCTGTGGGGCTGTTGGTACCTCAGGCCAGGGTATTCTCCTTGTTCTGTTCCCTGTCTTCAGAGTGTGAACCCACCATGGTTTGTGGCTGCACCTTGCTTGCCTGTGCCTTTAGTCTAGAGTCAGTAAACCAGTGCCAGTCAGTAAGCTACAGTGTCAGCCCAGGCCCGCCCGAAAGACTCACAGAGTAAAAGCTGTCTAGAGAAGAGAAGACAGCTTGCGTTGGAGAGGGAATGGGCCCGCCTCGCCTGAGATTTGGGTGCACATGCTTGCCATGGATCCTGTGATCCTGTGTTGACATTTGCTGGTGCACACTGGCAGCAGCCCTTGCGGCACATTTATATTTAACTTTCTTAGTGCAATTTCGGTTGGAAACTTAACACTCCAAATTCGACCGCCAAAACTGAGCATTCTGATTGCCTACCACTGAAAAACTAAAATACTGGGGAGTGTGAACCGCATGAAGACTGCTCTGCTGCAGAGGAGCTCGGCTCTTGCCCACCTCACAGCGAGCCTACAGTATGAAGCTAGCCTTAGAGGCTCTCCTCTACTTCTCTGTCACAGATCAAGACATTTGTTCTTGAGGCTAACGCTGGCTGATTGCTTACCATCGAAGCTGCAAAGCTGCAAGTCCTCAGTCACGATGTGTGGCTGCTGTGTGCGTTGCTTCCCCGAAGGCCTCGGCCACATGCCTCAGAGTAACCTAATATGCACTCTTAAATTGAAAACATGATTGGACTTGGGAAGCTTCATTTATAGTTAGTAACATGAAATGTAAGGAATTCTGTGACTGTACAAATGATTTAAATGCAATTTTGAAAACATTTTGCAACTAACTAGTACATGCTACATTATGGATGAAATTTGAATTATGTGGGAAATAACCTAATGTGGGGCTCTTCTGTGAGCCCATCTCATAGAACTGCTGGCTGCTCTTCTGTTCACCAGCTAATGTTCTCCTTCTTAAATTTAATCTATTCACAACTCACTTATTGGCAGAATAATTGTATTATGAAGTAGCAGAGTTAGCTTTAGCTGTCTTGATGCAGGTAATGGAGTTATTGGTTTGTGCTAGACTGGAGCAGTGTGTAAAAGGCCTGTATTCTGTTCCCTGCCCTTTGGGTTGTTTCGAGAGGAAGTTGTTTTTAAAGCAGTTGATCTCTTAGGAACTTGATACAGGATGGAACTTCTTTCTGTCACAATGGAAATATCTTTTTGAAGATTATAAGTTTCCCTTCCTTCCTTCCTGCCTGCCTGCCAGTCTGTCTGTCTGTCTGTCTGTCTGTCTTTCTTCCTTCCTTTCTTTCTTATTAGGGGCTAAAGAGACAGCTTAGCAGGTAAATCCACTGGTTTTTGCAGAGGACCTGGGTTTGGTTCCCAGCATCTACATGTTGTCTCATGGCCAGTTCCAGGGGATCTGATGCCCTCCCTCTTCTGACCCCTGCAAGCACCAGGTGTACATGTGGCGCACATGCATACGTGTAGACACAACATTCATGTGTGAGCAGGCACTTGAATGCACATGTGTGTGCATGCCAGAGCGTGCATCAGGGTCAGAGGTCAGCTTGCAGGAGTCGGCTCTCTCAGAGGTTCAACTGAAGCAGTGAGGCCTGGCAGCAGGCACTTTATCTACTGAGCCATCCCACCAATCCAAAGTCTATAGCTTGGGTGACGGGATGATCCTTTATCAGTCATCTTTAAACAGGAATGACATGTGAAATACCATGCACACATTAGCTACTGGGGAAAGACACATAGAAACGACACCTAAAGTGCCATGCACACATTACCAACTGTAGGAAGACAGTAGGAACCACACCTAAAGAGCCATGCAAACGTTAGCTACTGCAGGAAGACACATAGCTTGTGTGTGACTCCAGTGACATGCTGACACCTCCAGAAGACAGCTGGGAAGTCGAGGCAGCAGGCCGGTGTCGACTTGAGCAGAGTTAAGCTGGGTTGCATATTCTTCCCTCAAAGGATTGTTTTGGGGTTTGTTTTTAATAACTGCTTGGGAGTTGGATGGAAAACGAGAAGATTGAAAATAAATAAACATGAGGTATAGGGTGATTGATTCTAGAACTAGGATTTTGGGGGGGGCATTCAATTTTTAAAATAATTCTTATAGCCAAGTGCAAACTCTATAAATTGCTGTGTTAATTGGCTTTAGTGGCTTGCCAGCATTCACTAGGAATCCTGGCTCACTGTGAAGTCACTGTGTGCTGGAGTCCAGCCTGTGGAGGGCGCTTATGTTACATTTGGCTCACTCCTTTAATTAGAACTGAGTCTCCTCTCGATTTGGGGAGAAGGCTGATGGGCACACAGGTAAACTTTTGTAGAGAATGCGGTGTGCAACTCTTAGGGTTCGGAATGAAGTTGTTTGTGGCTTGTAGTACCCAGGACTTATCCCAGCTGGAAGCTGCTTAGGGCTATCAGTGTTACAGGGGGTGGTGGCTGAGCTGTAGAAAACTGTAGCCTGAGGGTGTGGACTGGGGCTTCACAGGCATGGAATGGGAAGGGCATGTTTGCTTTACCATCTGTAGCCTTGGAGCTAAGCTTGCTCAGCCTGGTTCATCTCAGTGGAACATGGGTGATCTAATAGTTTAGCTCTTCCTGTTCACATAGAGGAGTGAAGCCAGCAGAAGTAAGGGTTCTGTACAGTAGGAGCCATAGCTAGATGCCATGCGCCTGACCTAGTGCCAGCTCGACCTGACTGACCCTGGAGCCATGTTCTCCTCCTGCTCAGCAGCACTCACTGGGCTAAAGGTCCCAGCCTGGGTTCATTGCGTATTGAAGAAATGTTCTGTGGGAGGCTCACCTTACCATCCTTTCTGCAGAACTGGGCCCTCTGAGGCAAGCTGACTGACCTCATCTATACCAGGGCCCAGCTTAGAGCCAGGCCTGCAGTCAAGGAGAAGGCGGCACGTGGCAGTTTAGCTGGCCTGCTAGAAACAAAGATACTCCTGAGAGACACTTGGGTCTGTCTCATTCTGACTTGAGATTGTTTAAACATTGGACTCTAAGCAGCGGAGATTTCCCCAGGACTCTGAGTGCTGGGAGGGGGAGAATGTGCTTGTCAGGGGGGAAGCTGTGTTTCACAGGATGAAACTGAGCCCCGACAACAGTGGGTCAGTGGAGGGCAGTACCCATCCTGCCAGGGCTTACGTATATAGCCTTGGCCCTCTGTTTAAATTTTCAGTCTCACTTTAGGGCCCCAAAGATGGATTTGAGGGGCTTTCCACATATTTTTGTCCCTCTCGCAGTGTGACTATGTTGAGAGAACCTCCCTTTTCTGCTTCCCACTATTAAACTGGCTCTTGTTATTGGGTGATTGAACACAGGCGGCCAGACCTGACCTGGCATAGCTTTGTGACCCTCCATGTCTGATAGCAGCAGTGTGTTCTGCTGGGTGATAGATGAATGGCTCCCACCAAGGGCAACAGTGTTATTCTGTCATTGCAAATACACGTGTGTGTGCATGAGCACACATACACACACACACCTAAACATACATTACCACCACCACCACCCCCCCCAAGGCCATGTGTAGGTAAGGCAGAGTTGCTTATGTAGGTGGTAGAGCAGCTGGATACTCGGGTGCTGGTCTCATCACCCTCTCCAACTTTCCATGACTATGTGTTACTGGTCAGGAAGCCCCGCTCTCGGGTGCTCTTGTTCAAGGATACAGCTGAACCCTCCTCCATAGCATTACACCTCCTGGAGGACCGTTGCTCACAGGAGCCCCATTTATCCAAGCAAGGCTTGACTTTCCGTCCACATGGTCTGAGTGAATGCCAGTGTGTGGCAGGCACTCTGGGAACTGAAGCTGCATGTATAGGCCATGCTGTGAGCAGTGTGCATTTGCATCCCTGGCTGAGGCCTTCTGCTGTTATGAACTGCTGCTGCTGCTGCATTGGAGATATCTGGAAAGACAGAAATGGTGGAAGGTCATGAGCAGATCCCCAGGGGGAGATGGGGAACACAGCCTCCCTGTTTGGGCTCACTGTATTAAGAGCTTCCTGTACACTGACAGCAGCTGACCTTACAGCTGGATGGCAGAGAGAAGGAGTGCCCTTAGTCGATGGTGGTGTTCCATAGCTGTCTGTTTCAGTCAAAACCTAAACACTGATGTCACAATGTTTCAATTTTCTCGTCTAGAAGGAACTGGCAAACACCCCCGACTGTCCTAGGATGTGTGCCTATAAGCTGGTGACCATCAAGTTCAAGTGGTGGGGGCTGCAGAGCAAAGTAGAGAACTTTATCCAGAAGGTAAATCTGCTTGAGGGGTGGGACTTCCTTCCTGTGTGTGTGTGGGGGGGGGGGTCTGAGATCCGTTGGAAATGTCTCTGTTAGCACAATCTCTTTGGATACACGAAAGTCACCGTCCCCATGCGTGATACTCTAAAAACTCAAATCCAAATATAGTGAGATAATGAGATTTTAAGAGACTCTTTTATTGTTTGTTTGTTTAAGGTTTTATCTTAATGTGTGAAATGTTTTGCCTGCACCAGATGCATGCAGTGCCTGTCGAAGCCAGAAGATCAGATGATCCAGAGCTGGAGTTAGAAACAGTTGAGAGCTATTTATTATATGGGTGCTGGGAACCCATCCTGGGTCCCCCAGAAGGTCAGCCAGTGCTCTGAGCCTCCTGAGCCATCTCTCCAACCTTTAAGGGACAGTCTTAGGAGAGGCAGTACTTCCCTGATAGCTGTGCCAGCGCTTCAGTCCAGAGCCCCTCCCCTCTGGAGAGCCGGGATCCTGACCACTTCTCTCTGGCACTATGTTGCCTTTGTCTGAAATGTCGTCTTTAGAGGTCTTGCCAAAAGTAGATAGACCCTAAATAGGGTCCATGATCCAGGGATCTGAATCCTAGTTGCTTTTTAAACAGTGAGGATAATAACATAAATGGCTAGATACGGAGGGATCACGGTGTTGCCCAACAGCACACGAAACAACAAAATGCCTCTGGTCGTGACAAGCAGGAGGATGTGGGAATGCCCTGTTTACTCTTCCATGGTACTCCCCCATCATCACTACAAAGATGTCCCTGGGGGCCGGTGAGATGGCTCAGTGGTTGAAGGGCTGCTTTTCAGAGGCCCTAGGCTTGATTCCCAGCATCCATATGATGGTTAAAACCATCTATAACACAGTTGCAAGGATCCACACCCTGTTCTGACCTCCAAGGTCACTACAAGCATGAGGTACACAGATATGCATGCACATACTTAGTGCATGTACTTATAAAGAAACCCCAGGGAAGGAAAGACACCCTGTTACCCACTGGATCCCCACAGAGGTTCTGCCACTTGGATAACCTCCCTGCTTTTAAACTCCCAAAACAGGTGTTTCTTCTACCTAATCACAGCTGACTCGTGAGCTTGCTCTCTAGGTACTGGCCTTCTCGTCTTGACATTGTTGTCAATATATTGACAGTCCTGTTTAGATACAGAGAAGTTGCATGTGTAAACACAAAGCTTTCTGTCCATGGGGGAGAGGTTGAAAATTGTCCCCAAAAAGTCAGCTCTTTGCTTTCTCTGGGAGAGTTGAATGCAACTTAAATAGTTGGGTATTTAAACCAGTAATTCTATACATGGTAGTGGGGGGCGGGGGGAAGACAGACAGACACAGGACAGCAATATATATAGCACAGAAGAATGAATGTACTGCGGGTTTTCCTTAAGTGCAGTGTGTCTTTTGATCGGAGGTGAAGACTCGAGGTGTAGTCTCATTGTGGAAGAACGTGGTTGACCTTTGATCCTTGGCATTGAGAGTATTTGTCAGTATATGGAGCCCAGCAGGAGCACATGGAATCCAGTTTTGTATGTCATGTGCTCTTGGCCTCTATAGCAGACCATGAACTCTTTTGCAGGGGAAATTCTTTCTCATTTCACGGGGAATTTTGAAAATGATTTTGAATTTTGTTTATTTGCTGTCTGGTACATGCACCACCTGGGTGGTGTGGAGAGCGGAAGTTTGTGGGAGTTGTGTCTTGTCTTCCACCATACAGGTCCAGAGACTAAGCTGAAGCCATCATGGTTGGAGGCGAGCGCCACTACCTGACGGGCTGTGTTGCCACCCTTCACTGGGAATTCTTTTATTTTTATTTTGTATATAATGATAGTAGGGCAGAATTAAGGTTTCTGTTGATATAAAGATTTTATATTTTAGCCAGGCAAGTGGTGGCACATGCCTTTAATACCAGCGCTTGGGGGGGAGAGACAGGCTGATCTCTGAGTTTGAGGCCAGCCTGGTCTATAGAATGAATTTCAGGGTTTCACAGAGAAACCTTATCTTGAAAAGAACAAACAAACTATATATATATAACTATATAACTATATATAGTTTTATTTATATATATACATGTACATGTATATAACTATGTATAGTTATATATAATATATATGTGTATATAACTATGTATACGTATATATAATATGTATATATAACTATAAATACATATATTACATTTATATATAAATGTATGTGTGTACATATATAATTATATATATGTACACACATACATTTATATAATTTATATATAATATAATTTATATATTTATATAATTTATATAGCATTATATAATTATATATATAATTTTGAGACAAAATCTCTACATACCCCTGGCTGTTCTGAAACTCACTGTATAATCAGGCTGGCCTCTAACTCAGAGATCGCCTACATCTGCCTGCTGAGTACTGACTGGGATTATAGGAATGCGCCACCAAACTTGGCGTAGTTTCTGCTGTTGTATAAAATGGACTTTTCAGACTAAGCATGTGTTCATTTTATGAGATGCTTGGGACACATAAAGTTAATGTATCACTAATCGAATGTTTTTGCCACTTTGTTTTAAAGCAAGAAAAACGGATATTTACGAATTTACATCGCCAGCTCTTCTGTTGGATTGACAAGTGGATTGACCTGACAATGGAAGACATTAGGCGAATGGAGGACGAGACTCAGAAAGAACTAGAAACAGTAAGCCTTGCTGTGGTGGCTGTGTCTGTCTCTGAAAGTGTCCATGCTCGGAGAGTACTTAGACTCAGGAAGGGTGCTGGAGGCTGTTTCTTTCCATGTTTATTTTTACCAAAATGGAGTTTTTCAGACACTAACACCTTTGACCCCTCCCGGATGTAGACTGGAACCTTCTTACCCTAGAGTGTTCCCTGTGAAGACAGATCTGGGGCATCAGCGCCTGTGACAGTCTCTGCCTCAGTCCTTTTAGATGGAGATGCCTGTGGCTCAGCAGTCAGCCCAGCTCCCTCCATAGGCACGGCACGGCACGGCTGGGGCAGTGCCATCACCTCGCCCACCTAGCCGTGAGCTCTCTGCCTTGGTGAGCTCGAGGAACATTCCAGCGTTCCTTGGTGGGGTCAGGGTGTAGTTTCATGGTTAAGCAAGGATTTGGTTTTGATTTTTTTCCCTGGGCCGTGTTTGCGTGCAGTGGGCAGTTCAGGGCTTCCCAGAGTGGGAAGTGAATCCAAGGCATGTCCAGGACGTCCCCGCAGGGCGTCCAGGCAGTCATCCCGAGTCCTGCCAATAGGTCTGGCTCTGCCAACAGGGCTCTGCCAGCCCTGCAGGTGTGGTATCTGATGGCCAGCCTGAGACTTGAGTCCCATGTGGTCACTGGGAGTGGCAGGAAGTTGGACTCCAGCACAAAAGGGATGGTGTCTCTGCCGTAGTGCAGTGAAGGATTTGTGTCTGCAGTTGGTTGGTTGGGGTGATTGGAGCAGGCCTGCTTCTCATTAGCCCTACACAGATCTTCAGAAAGGAGTGCAGTATATGTTCTTTCTATGGCACTGAGTGCTTTAGCCTACCTTCTATTTGAAGTAAACTGTAGACAGACTTCAGCTTATGAATGGAGTTTGCTCCAGATTATTTTTTCTTGATGGAATTTGGAAGGAACTTTCCCATAGAGACATTGTAAGGGGGTTGGTTTTTCTCTTACTGAGGCTGAGACGCTGGGTCTGGCAGGGTGGTGGGATGATAGCAGTCTCCCTCCCTCTCTGGGTAGTCACAGGCAAGCATAGGCCTCACCCCTGCAGGCTTCTGGTCCACACCTCCCACCCCCTTGTGCTCCTAGGAGCGGCCCAGGCGCCAGCCCTCCCTACACAGACCCTTTGGACCCTTTGCCTCTGCCTGCCGTGTGCTCCCTCCCTAGTTTGCTTTAGGTTCCAGAACACTCGCCTGTTGTGCTGTCAGCTCTGTGCTTCCCAGAGCCTAGGGGTGACAGAAAACCAGCCCTCGGGGGCAAGCTAGCCTTGGCCCTGGTGTGAGTTTGTGCTGAACTCTCCCTTGAGGAAGACTGATCACTGGTGACGAGATACTGAGCTCAGACCCCTGACCCCTGACCCCGGGACAGAGCATGCTCCCCACTCTTGGTTCTGTGGAAGTTCTCAGACTGCTGGTACCTGAGCACACCTAGAGAGGCCCTGGCCTGGAGGTGTTGGCTCTTGCTCTCATCTCTGGCAGTAGAGCAGGAGGCCAACAGTGGCTCTGCCAGTCATTCAGTCAGCCATCTGGGGGTAGAGCTGAAGACGCTCAGGGCTCGGCTGAATGAAGTGCCCTGTGAACCTGCCGCACTCTGTCCTGGGCTCGGGGTGCAGGCTGCTTCATCTGTGAATACTTGAGAATGGTTTACATAGGTCTCAGCATTCTGGGCTAACTGTCCTTACATGGCTCCCTGTGATGTCACAGGAGTGTTGTGTTCCTGCGGGAGGGGTTGTTTTAGAAACACAGTATTGTTTGTTTTCTGTCTGTTTCTGGTGTTCTCCTTTGAGAGCTGTTTGTTTGCTTTGGGGGAGGGATTTTGTCTATAGCTGTTAGAAATGCCTGCTCTGTTGGTTCTTTTCTGTGTTCTGTTCCTCCGTGTCTCTTCTCTGATCCTTACTCCTAGTAAACCTGAAGGCATTGAGAAGCTGCTCTTAAACAGAGCCACAGTGGCAGCGCCTTCACAGACTCCTGTCTCATCCAGACCCCCGTCCCCAAAGCGTTTTCCCAAAGTATGTTGACACTTCCCTTGCAGTTGTGTCCCTGATCATTTGCTGCTGTAAAGGGTGACTTTTTTTAGATGCAGATGCAGTTTACCCTCCAGGCTGTTAAAGGGATCCCCCCCATAAGTTTGTTGGAGCCAGGACCAGTTGAAGGTCCCAGAACTCCATCCCTTCTGGGGACACATGAGAAGCAGGCAGTCTCTATAACTGTTGCTAGTCCCTTTCTCCCCACTTGCTTACTAACCCTACATAGAATCGTTCTAGCAGCTCATGATTTTATTTTACATTTAGATGCGTAAGAAGGGCTCCGTCCGAGGCACGTCGGCTGCTGATGCCTAGATGAGTCCCCTGTAGGTCAGAGACATGATCAGACTGTGTAAGTGAGGACCTGGTAAAAGAACATCCAAGCCTTTTGGTGCCTTTTGGTGATGGGGAGTTAACTGATGAGCACGCAGGTTCTTGCCAGTGTAGGCGGGATTCTACATTAAGAATTGAATAGATGTCCATTGTAGAAACCCTGAGCCTGTGTGTGTCTCACTGGGTCATTCTGTGGACCAGGTTGAATGTAACAGTCTCTGTCTGCTTATTTAGTGGCACTGGCCCGGAAGCTGGTTGACCTTTTGATAGCCAGCCAGTCAGTGGACCTGGTTCTCAGTAGAGCCTTTTGTCATTCCCAGGGAAATCTAGGATTCCTCTCCCACCATACCATGAGGCCCACCTCAGTAGCTCACTGGAGGCTTAAAGTGTCCCGTGTGGCACAGGTTGCTTTACTCAGTACAGAGCAGGGCGCCTGTGTTCTCTGCAGGTGTCCATGAGACAGCAGGGACAGTGGGCCACTGGCTGCACCTGGCAGAGTCTCCTGGCTGCTCCCTGGTGGAGCTCTCCCTTTCCCGTGCCACCTTCCCGGCGAGAGGTGCTCTGTCGTGAGGGCTGCTTTGTTGAACCAGAATTGAGTAATACTTTTGATATTTCCCCAGAGTTCTCTATATTTTTTTTAGTTGTTTGTCACTTTGATTGGAGTGTTAACTTTCTGTGATTTGTCACTTTGATTGGAGTATTAACTTTCTATGATTTGTTCCTGCTTCAGATGTACTTTTTTCCTGTGATGAAACAAAATGGTTTGCCTTTAGCATGGCCAGAATTTTTTTAAACAGAACAAAATTTTAGGGTGCAGTATGTGGGGAATATTTTCCGTGTGGAGTCTCTCAGGAGAGCCTGTGGCTTAACTTGCTGTGTATTTCTTTACTTTCTTACAGCTACGGAGTCAAGGCCAAGTGAGGGGAACCAGTGCGGCCTGTGATGACTGAAGCCACCAGCGTCTCAGTGTTGGACGTTTCCAATGTGTGTCTCTGACAGTTAGAGCACACATGTGCACATGCGCAGACACACACATATTCTTACACACTTACGCGTGTGTGAATATGTGTGTGTGTGTGTGTGTGTGTGTAGCTGTATGTAAAGCACATATGGCTACAGGTCTAGATACACACATGAGTGTATATATGTGTATGTACATGTAAAGATCGAAGGGAGCAGGACATTCTCTCCAAAGTTCTGCACCTGCCTTCAACAAAATTACTAAAGAAAATATTTTCAATATATATACCTGGAACAGATATTAATAATCATCAACATGATGCCCTTGATGGACAAACGGACTGCGCTGTGGTGCCCCGTGGTGCTGGCTGGCGTGCTTCATGAATGCCAGGTGTGGACCAGTGTGTACAGCCTTTGGTTATGTTTCTGTTTTTTCAAGTCACCACATACACACACTTAGTCTCATTCCATCAGCAACAACTCCTACAGAAAGATTTCTTCAAATTTTTAGATACTCCAGTGACTTTGGAATGTAAACTCTGGATGTATTTATAACTATTTATTTCTGGGTGGCCACTATCTTCCAGCCAAATCCAACATTATCTGTCAAGTAAGGAGTCAAAGCTCTTTATTGGCTTGCCCGAGGGTTGGGGAAATCCTTTTTTAAAAATTGCCACTTTTTATTGGATTTTTGTATTTTGAATTTCAAGTATTTTTCTACATCAAATCTAGGAAAAAAAAAATTCAGTGATGACGGTTTGTGATTTATAATAAACACTAGACAATATTCAGACCCTGGCTAAGCAAACAGCGATCGAGCAGTTAACCCGAGTGGTCTCGCAGGCTGTGCGGGCCCTTCTGTCTGTGGAGTTTTGTTTCTGAGATGGCTTTTCTGGAATTACAGCCTGGAGACTTTGTGGATGGTCTGTATTGCTCTCAGCTCACAGGGTGGGAGAGCTCTTTTTCTGTTGCAGTCCAAGCCAGGAGGAAATGAAGAGCTAGGAAGAGCTTGAGTGTGACCCAGGTCTTAGACCTGAGCGCTGCTGCCAATTCTGCTTCCCCCGGGTTGCTCCTCCTCTTCTGCCTATGCTTTTTCCTTTAAGAGAAAGGAGCAGTAGCTGGGTAGACTTTTCTTTCCTTATGACCTTTCTGTCTGATGCTGTTTCCTCTTGTTAGCCCTGGGACCCTGACCAGAACCACACTGTTGAATCCTTCAGGTTACACACTGCCTTTTTAACCTCCACCCCAGAACACAGCACCCTGCCGTCAGAGCACGGGAGTGACCCCTTTGTTGGCAGACTTGGCCTTCATGTCCCCTCCGCCCTGCCCTGTGTCCCATGGGAGCAATGGCAGAGATTCCCACTGCATTGCACTGCCTGTTGCCCTCAGCAGCAAACCCTGGGTTCTAACCCTGGCACTGGAGAGCCCAGCCTTCCCCAGTGAAACCAACTCAAAGACAGCCATAGTTTCCTTGGGAGCTTGGGCACACAAGGAAACGAGAGCCTGGTGTGGACTCCCGTGTTGTTCTAACAGCTGTGGAGACTGAGGGATGTGTGATGAATTTAAAGCACCTGGTTTACTTGCCAGTCTCCTGTGTAAATTACAGTAAAACAAAGTAACTGAAACTGAAACAAAATAAATTGATCTCAAAACTCCACTTGTGTGCTGGTATGATTGTTTGCCTGGTGCCACGTGCTTGGGGTAGCACAGACCACCGCTGGCCTTTGAGAGTTCTGGTTTTCACAGCCCTGCTCTGAAAAGACAAAAAGGTTCTGCTGCCCTGCTTCTCCTGAGCGGTGTCTGTCCTTGATGTGGGCTTGTGCCAGTCAGGTTGTCACCTGTGGATTCTGGGGTGGTTTCCTGCACTTACCGGAGTTTAGTGAACTCAGGTGTAGGTCCTGTTAGCCTCAGAGTTGGCAAAAGATTATTCTTAAAGGAAGAGATACAGAGAACTCGGTGTTCTTAAGTGTTCTGTCTGGTTTTGCCGTCATACCTAACTGTCCCAAGAGGGTGGCGCTGGGACGTTTTGTCCTTCAGAACCGTGTCGTCCTCCTGTGCCCTGTACGATTGCAGCACTAAGCACTGGGGAGAGCCTGGTCAGACTTAATGTGCACCATGTTTCCAGATTGTCTGCGCTTCCTGTCTTGGTGCTGGCATGCGGCTTTAGCACGCGTGATGACCTGTATCTCTTGCATCTGTCAACCTGAGTGTGACCAGGCACCTGGCTCTCAGCCGAAGTTCTGAGGCATGAAAAGGCAGATGTTTGGTCCAGCGTGGGAGACAGACATAGGAACAGGACAACACCAGTTACTGTGGTATCTCTTCAGGAGTAGTGTTGGAGAGCAGATGTCAGATATTCACTTTGCAAATAAAAAATCAAGATTGTATGCAGGCCCCAGCAGCTGTGACCCCAGAAGCTCTGAGACCCCCTCAGAGTTCTGCTCTGCCACGGAGGGTACAGGCCCAACTGTAAAGCCACCAGGCAAGTGAAAGTCTACACCTTTCTGACAGATGGCAGCCATCTTCACCAAGCCTTCTGTTTCATTGTTACACACGCATTCCACACTGCCATCCCGTGTGACCAAGGCTGCTCAGACCTCCAGTCCCCTCAACCTGGTGTTGAATGTGTCCACTTCACCCCCTACTCTCTCCCCCCAGGCCCCTGCAGGTATGTCTTGGGGAGGTAAGAGGTATCCAGTCACCTCAGCCTCTCCTGTGAGAACACTGGAGTTCCCCGGACCTCTGGATGGAGAACACGCTGACCTTGCCCAGGTCAGCGGTACCACAGACAGGCAGGGGGTCCAGGGGTCTAGAGCTTGGGTTTGTGTGACCCGGGAAGAAGGAGAGCAGTGGAGACCAAATCCCAGCCCAGCCCATGTTGTCCGTGGGATGCCTGGGACAGACCTGCCCATACACTGGCCACATGATCTCATGTGGAAACAAGCAGCAGCAACTGACTTCACATCCTCTCGGAGAGGACACGTCGGGAAATGTCCGAACGGTCGATGTCCCCGAACCTTCCTGGGGTGCCAGGCTGTCTGCTAACTGCCCCTTCCATCTGTCTGATAGTGCCATGCTGCAGGCCGACTTGAAACCCCTAGAAAATGAATGGAAGGGAAAACTTTACAGACACCACCTTCCCACCTGTCACCTTTCTGTGGCTTGGTCTTTGTGCATCCCCACTTCAAAAGCAGCAAAGGGACCCAGAGAACTCCTGTCCTCTCCCAGAAGACCCTGGGCTCTGTCTGGGTAGCCACCTCCTTGAAAGCCTGGGCTAGGTTCCACTCCTTCAGGAAGCTGCTTCTAGCGGAGTGACCTCTGCCGGTTCCAGTCCTGGTTGGCCATCACTCCTGTCTAGTGGATGGTGCCCTTGAATCTCACGTTTCACACCCTATTTTTGCTTGGGCACTTCTCAGAGGCAGGTCACAGCTGTGCCCTCTGTCACTTCCTGTCATGGAAGTTTCAGTCATGAACTTCATTTCTCCCACAGCAGATGTCTATCTCTAGTGACAAGACACCTTAGTCTTGACGTCTAGCAGAGGAGGGACGCAATCTGTTTTCTGTCCTCAGAACATACTACAGCAGCTCCGGCAGCTGTTGACCAGCCTGGATCTACCCTTATTCCTCCCCAGTCTCCAGAGCCGGAATCTCCAGGCTGTCAGCACATCACTGTAGACACTCTAGGCAGGAACCCTAGCTGGTTCCCCAAGTCTCAAGATGCATTCTTGGATACAGGGGAGATCCAGCCATTCTTTGTCTTTCGATCCAAAATGTGTTCCAATCACCTCAACTCAGGAAGGGGTCACAAATCTCGTAGACAGGATAAGCTCCCTGGACATGGTGGTGCACAACTTGGCAAACCGAGCACTGGGGAGAGAGACAAGATCTCAGTTCAGCCTGAGCTACCTAGGGAGTTCCATATCAGCCAGCCACAGTGGCACATCAAAATACCACCTTTATTTTTATTTATTTCTTAAGGTGGTGCAGTAGTTGAGGCTCTGTGTCACTGTCTTTGCTTGGTCCAGAAACAGCCAATGACCTTCATAACAGTGTGTGGCCAAAAGAGCCGTCCTTGTAGGGTCAGAAGCGTAGGACCCTGTATGGATAGCCACAAGCAGCTTTATAGAACCCCTGTGATGATGGTGCCACGTTCCCGACTTCATGAGGTCCAGAATGAGTCGCCACTAGATGCTTTATCCTGACGGTGCTGGCATGCTGCCCTATCTGTGGTACTCAGAGAAACAGTTGCAAGCATTTCATTTCCAGCCAGCACAAACCCAGAGCTGCAGGGTGGCACGCCAGTGAGTTCACAGAAGTCATCGAAGACAACGCGGACGACGATGCCGACGACAATGCCTATTAAATTCTCGGTCGTGTGCTGTGGTGCCCCCAATTTGTTGACCTAGGCTTTGTGCGGTGGCTTCTGGTGGGGTTTGCTTTAGTTTCTGAAAAGCTACGAAACACCTCACATGTTGCCTGTGTGTTGATCTTTTATTGTATGTTGATGGTAAAATAACATTACACGTCAGACGGCGGGAGGCATGGAGAAGCAGAATGGAGGCGTGGCCTACAGGAGGGGATCATGGGAGACACAGGGAAGCAGAATGGAGGCGTGGCCTACAGGAGGGGATCATGGGAGGCACAGGGCAGCAGAATGGAGGCGTGGCCTACAGGAAGGGATCATTAATGTCTATGTGAAACAGAAGCTTTGAATGGCCCATGGCAAAATGGCTCCCTGCATCCCTGAATGCTGATAGCGTCATCTGAGCACCACCCTTACTTTGTAACCCACCCAGAGGTGCTGCTGTGCCGGTTCCCCTCCAGTTTGTGCCAGCTAACCTCCAGTCCCATGTATCCTTGCAGGAGAGGATCAGTGAAAGGCCCCAGAACAGCTGTGGTCCACAGTGGTTGTACAGATCGGGGGTTGGCGAGCTTTCTGTAAACGGCCAAGGTGTTCATTGAGATTTTGGTACCACAGTCTTATACAACTGCTTCGTGCTGCCCCTGGAGCAGGCAGAGAGCCTTGGTGTCACAGAGAGGGATATGGCGTCATCCACCCCAGGGTGAGGTGTGTGGCCCCACGTGGGCTGAGTGACACCTCACTAAAAGGTTTTTAGATCTCCTCCCCACAGTTGTTTCTCTTAAGGCATCATCTGATTTCAAAAACAGCGCTAATGCCGGCCGTCCAAGGAGACCCCACACTGGCTTTGCAGCTTTATGATGTTTGTAAGGTAGGTGCCACTGTCTGTACATCTGCTAAAAATGGAGTCAGGCTGCCTTCTGATCCAGGGTTCCACAGATCACCTGCTTTTCCAGACTCCAATCTCCAATTGCAGAGCTTCAGACATGTGGATTACATAAAGGCAGAACAGCTTTGCTGCTCAGCATGTGTGTGTGTGTGTGTGTGTGTGTGTGTGTGTGTGTGTGTTGAGACAAGGGTTTCTCTGTAGCCCTGTTTTGTAGACCAGGCTGGCCTCAAACTCAAAAGATCCACCTTCACGCTGGATCGTCAGTATGTGCCACCTCTGATGACCAAGATCTTCATAACATCTCCTCATAGAGTCCTCTAAGACACAGCTGAGCTTCTCCATGGTGGCAGGCAAACCCTCAGACTCCACACTCGGAGGCCTCACTAATATGGAAGGGGTGGTAACTGTTCCGCCCCCCCCCCCCACGCTCCCTACCTCAGTGGTACCATGTCTTCCCCTCAACCTCCAGCTGGCTTTATGTTAGTGCTGTGGACGTGAGGGGTCTCCAGGAGCCTGTGTTGTGTTCCCCCTAAGTGTGCTTGACAGCAGTTGGGGTGGCAGGGAAGCCTGGCCTGTTAATACCCGGGCGGAGCAACCCTGTGGTCAGGGCCGTTGTACTTTATCAGAGACCACCTCCCCTACACTCCTGCCCAGCCTTGCCTATCTGGCTGGGGACAGTATCTGTGGGGGGTCTAGCGGGCCTTGAATTCAGGATCCTGTTAATATGGGATCTAATGGGATTCCAGTCTTCCTCTTAGCCCCTACTGAGTGACAGGCACAGCTTTTCTACCCATGAGGTTGAGGTCTGTACCTGTGCATATTAGTGCTGTCCATGGTGGGACTTCACTGCCCTGGATCTCAGACCCCACTGCGATCTACCCCAAGGCTCAGGCATGCGGCAGCCACCATCTTGGGATGCCGGGAGGTGGGGAAGTGCCCGGATGAGATGGCGACCCTGTGCTTGCTCAGTGGTGGCCTTACTGTTGCTACCCGGCTCCTGCTAGTGAGCCCTGCAAGCGTGCTTGAAACCATGGTGTGTTAGCATGGAACTGTCTGCTGTCTGCTCACAGTCTGCCAGAGGCCATGCCGGCTGAAGGGCTTTGGCGTCTCGCACATGCACCCCGATGCCTGCCCGCCCACCCGCCTTACTGAACAATAGGCCCCAAATGAAGCCTTGACCCCTCTGAGCCTTGGTGTGCCGCCAGTGAAAGTCTGGATCGTCGACACTAACATAGGACATGGCTCTGTAACAAGGAAACATATGAAAGCAACACTCCATGCCCTGGTTGGACTCTTAGCTTAGAGTCACCAGCCAGCCCAAATTACCCTGGACAAAGGATTCCTGGGAGGCCAGACTTTGGCTCTAAAACCAGGACAGTCCTGGACAAACAGGGATCATTGGTCACCCTGTTACAAGAGTGCAGCAGCTTTCATCTAAAGACAGATGTAAACACTGGGCCATTGTATAGGAGACAGGCAGTGCTGTAACCTGACTGCACCCCCCCCCCCCACCTTCCCCAGCTCCACCAGCACACAGGTCATAGAGCTGCAAGCAGAGGCAGGGGAAACCAGTTTCAGAGGGAGAACCCAGTGTTCTTTCCTCACAGTGCTCTGTTCTCCCCAGACTGCCATGAACAGTTAAGGCAAGTACATCCAGGCATATTGAGCTTCCTGCAGTCAAAGATGCTTTCCTAAAGGCGTGCGTGCATGCGTGTGCGCGTGCGTGCGTGCATGGGGTGGGGGTGGGGGTCGGGCAGCGGCCTGCAACTTTCCCACCGGTTCATTCTTGCCACTCACCCCCAGGCTCCACCCATGATGGCCTCATGCCAGATTCTGAGACCAGGTCTGCTTTGAATGAATGGAAGAGAGCAGCCCAGGATTTAACCCATTCCTGGCTGGAGTGCCTCCTGCCATTAACCACTTCCTCCCCCCCTGCCTGTGGCACGAGTGACCCAACAACATCCTCTCAGCTCTCTCCCATTTTGCAAGGAAACATTTCTGCTTTATGACTGCATGTGCTCTCGTTTCTCCCGTTATCTTAATGAATTAACTGGGTGCCCATTGCTCCCTGGCCCCCCCATGGTTTACGAGCTGTTCAGCGAGATCGCTGCGATCTTAGTCAGCTCCACACAGTTGTTGTACCGGTTCCTATTACAGTAATTGGCATGAACTTTATTCTTTTGCAGAGAGATTCTTTGGCCCGCTGAGACTGCATAACCATCTGCCATAAATTGAGACTAGTACGGCTTATTTTGGTGAATGCAAAATTGGATCCCATTCTTTACTCTGTGGCTTGATTCAACTTCCAGATGGTTAATCCACATGAAGTAATAGGAATGCACCACAGCTCTGCTTAGCTGAAGATGGAGACGTAATATTTATTTGCTGATGTGGAGGCCTCCAAACGCTGCCCTGTCGGGATGTCAATATATAACACGGCAGCCCAGAAATGTCAGCTTGTTCTGAAGGAACGACAGGCTCCCCTGAGTTGCCATGGGGGACCCCTGGGTGCCTACTCCCCCTTCTGTCCTTGACCTAATCTCAAGAGGTTTTTATTCTCTCCTGGGCTGTTTCTTATCAGCTAGGTCTGCCTGTGTAGCTGGCTTCACATCTGCTTTGACTTTAGTGCCTGTGACATTTTCATTAATACTTCTCCAAGGTTGAGCCTTTATTCCAAATACCCTGCAGCTCGCAGAAGCTGAAGCTCAGCTGTGCCCAGCTGGGGGCTGCTGGGGAACTTGGCCTCTGAAATACCAACAAGTCTGCTGTCCCCACTCTATGAGCTGATCAACACTTTTTAATTGTTACTGATCATGCTCACCTGCTACGCTGAAGGATGCAGAGGCAGATCTTGGGGTAGGGGGTTATTGCTTTCACTCTGGGGAATATCGACTGCCTCTGTGTGTATGCTCCGTCCTGTCCCAGACTCCTCCTGGGTCTCAGCATGTGGTGCAGGGAAGCCTGAAGCCCTGCATCTCACCACCTGGGAGTGCTGACTCCGCAGGGCTCCCTGTACCAGATGGGTCCAGCAACCCAGTTTACCCAGGCCTGCTCTGGCTGAGCCCCTACCTCCTGTGTACCATTCAGAGCTGGGCAAACTGAGACAGTTGCCTACCCTACGGCCCTGTCTACTCTAGATCTGCAGAGAGAACCTCTGGGGCTCACTCTGAAAGTCCTACATTGTGGTGTGTTCTGTGGTGACTCTGGGGGGGGGCATGAATTCGGGAACCACAGTAGTGAGTCTCAAGTGACTCTGTGGCCTGACATCTCGTGTGCCTTTGGGTTTAGAGGGAAGACTTGATAAGAAATTAGATCAAGGAGATTCTACACATGGGAATTAGACTTAAAAGGAGCTAGTAAGAACCAACCTGGGATAGAAGCAGGCGGATCTCCGAGGGTGATTTTAGTTATGTAGTGAGTTCCAGGCCAGCCAGATCAACATA
The DNA here is from genome assembly GCF_900095145.1 of Mus pahari. Lineage (NCBI taxonomy): Eukaryota > Metazoa > Chordata > Mammalia > Rodentia > Muridae > Mus > Mus pahari. Next base: position 1,258,241 of record NC_034612.1, read on the forward strand.
GTGAGGCCCTTTCTCAAATAACCAAAAGAAGTGGAGTGTGTGTGTGTGTGTGTGTTTAAAAAAAAAAAAAAAAAAAAAAAAAACCAAGACCCTGAAAGTTTCCAGATGGAACACATAGTGCAATAAGGCAGGCAGATCTCAGAGGCTACTGAGCAACTGAGGCTGATGGGCAAGAAAGCAAGAGGCCGGCCCCTCCACCCATCACACACGAAGCCGCTCCGGGGCCGCCTGTACCGTGCAGATGGAAAGACTTTTAAGCGGGCCCCTGAAATGCATTGTTGGCAAGAGAACGGCAGCCAATCAGGAGCTGCCAAAAGGAGCCCAGGGTCCATCCAAGAGGACCAGAGCCTCTGGCTGGCGCCCGTTGGCTTCAGCGGCAGGCAGCGAGTGTTTGTTCAGGTGGGCTAACGAAAGCCCCAGGCGCAGGCTGCGGTGGAGGGAGGGAGCCCAGGGTGCGGCCAAGTTGGACGCTGGCTGGGTCAGACACACCTTTTGCACCGGTGTTGGATGCAGCTGCAGATCCTGTGGTCTCCACCCTCTAAGGACCTGCCCTTTCTCATTGCCTGACCAGGGCTCCTTCCCCCACCCCCTCAGAGGAGCCTCCTGATTCTAAAGTAGACAGGTCACATGCCTGTGCTCCACGCTGTCCCACAAAAACAGGGTCATGCGCAGATTCCTTGATCCCTCTGCTCATAATACCTCGTTCTATTCCAGCTACACTGCCTCCTCCTGGCTAGTTTGTTAACTGCCATTCAGGTCCCTTCTGCAGTGGCTGATCCTGTCCCCTGGAATAATCACCACATCCCTTCAAGGCTCCTCCCCTGACTTACTAGGTCTAATGGCCCCTCTTCATGTCTCCGGAACCACTTTTTGGGCCTTCTTGCAACTTGTCAGTTTTTTTCTCAGCACTTAACTACAGGGTGGGTGGACAGAGCAGAAGAGGGAGGCGTTTCCCACCAGACCTGAAGTTCCAGGAGATCCCTGCCTTTGTGGTTGGTAAGTGTGGGTTGAGTAGCCACTGTCTTCAGTCTCAGGATGGGCTGGCATCTCAGAAGACGCACAGTAGTGCAGAGATTGCATACAACCGAACAGGGGTGTCCAAATGTAATAATGGCCGTCCGTGTTGGTCTGCCCAGAGCAGCCATTCTGGAGCGAGCGTTCTGTGTAACTGGAGCACAATTAAGCACCTGGTAGCTGTTTCCCGGGGCTGAGCTCTGATTCTGAGCTTACTCAACGCGGGCTCTGGTTTCTCTTGGCTAGAACAACAAATCTGGATTCCCCCAAAGACAGACCCTGTGGGGTGCAGGGTGGCACTGGAGAGTGAGGCTCTCACACTGAAGAAGTTCCATCTCCAGACAGCGGGCTGCAAGAGCGAAGCTCAGAAACGAGAAGGTGGTGGTGGTGGTGGTGGTGGTGGTGGTGGTGGTGGTGGTGAGCTGCAGGAGGCAACGCCGTTCATGTTCTTGAGAGCTCTATACCAAGGGAGTTTACCTGTCACCCTGGACTAGGAGGGTGCAGAGAGGGTAGCTTGGCAGGGTGAGACCGACCGTGGGGTGTGGCAGGGGAGAGAACAAGCTAGGGTAGAGAGCCGTCAAGTGAGGAGGACTCTGACCCACCCATAGACACGTGTCCTTTCGGGAAATAAGTTCGGGTATGGTCCCTGGCGATAAAAACAGTGAGGATCCCATGAGCCCTAGCCTGCCTCCCCAATGGATCCTAAAAACTATACAGCAGACGGTAGCCAGATGGCTCCAAAGTTCCAAAGGACCTATGTTCAGTTCTCACACCAGGCAGCTCATATCTGCCTGAACTCCAGATGGCTTCCAAGGGCACCCACATATAGTTACACAGACAGACACATAAATTATATATATGTGTGTGTGTGTGTGTGTCGGATCCTCAGGACTTCTGCACTTGTCAAAACATATAGGCATAGACAGTGTCCTGAACTGGAAATATCTGGGACCAGAAGTGCTTCTGGTTTGAGATCTTTCCGTGACGGTATGTTCACTCAGCCAGCATCTTCAATCTGGACATCTCGAGTCCAAAATACTAGGAATCCAGAGCTCTTTCTACCCAGAGCATTGTTGTTTGTGTCTCCTAGATACCTAAGTATTTGCAGAGTTTGGATCAACGTGTTCAGAAAGCGGGTTTCAAATTAAAGGTCCTTGGCCAAGAGAAGAGGAAGGCCTCCACTCTAGCGTATTCTCCCCTCCCTCGAGATCCTGGAGCATCCTCTAGTTTGTGTGGAGCTCTGTGTGCTGGGTTTTTCTGTTCTCAATCTGGCATCCCTTCCTGAGGCCCTTTCCATCCACGGGCAGCCACTCTGAGTCTTTCCTGACCCCTCCGCCAGCGCTGCATGAGAGGGAGATGCTGAGTAAGGTAGTTCTCTTAAGAGGCTTGATCATTTCTGAGTTCGAGGCCAGCCTGGTCTACAGAGTGAGTTCCAGGACAGCCAGGGCTACCCAGAGAAACCCTGTCTCGGAAAACCTAAAAAAAAAAAAAAAAAAAAAAAAAAAAAAAAAAAAAAAGCAGATCATTGGGTAGGAAGAAGGGACAGTGTAGGGGCCCAGGGAGTCCCAAAGAAGTGCTTTGCAGCATGAACTTCAGAAACAGCTTGAAACCCACAGGTTTGTATGCAGAGGGAGGCTTGAAAGAGCCTAGAAAAGCCCGGAGGGCAGCATTCCACTGCAGAGGGGATGCCCGCCTGCCTGTAGCCCTGTAGGATTCAGTCAAGAAGACCGGGGGAGGAGGGCCCCAGCTGGGAGTCCACAGGCTGAGACAATTAGGGGATAATTGGGGCTGAATCATTTTGGTGGAGGCCCAGGAGGGTGCTGGGTGGGTGTGGGCCCTGCAGTGATTACTCCAGACCAGCACTGGCTGAGTTCATTCTGCAGCTCTCCCTTATCCTGGCATTTATGGCACAAGTCCCTGGCCTGGAACCGGAGTGACCTGCTAATGATAACACAGGCCCCAGGAATGCCCTGGTTTAGGACCGGGGCTCTGTGGTAAGCACTGGCCTGGCACGTTAGTCACCGGTCTATCCCCCCAGTGCTGTGGATATAGGAAAAACAGTGTCTTGACTTGGGACGGTAACACAGCCTATCTGTTCAAAGAATCGTTCTTTCCGTCGTATCTCTAAAGCCAAGATGGGTTTTACAAATGATAACATCTTGACCGTGGCGAACTCTCACAGTGAGAGAAAAGCAGCAGGACTGACAACCGTCTATGCAAGGCCTAACGCACATCACCTGTCTTCCACAAACATTGGCAAGCAAGCAGTCAACCACGGCCTGCGATTGGTTGGGAAAATGCAGTTTCAAGAGTGAGTGAGACAGGCGCACAGATTCTGAAGAGCCAGCATAACATACCTGAAGCGTAGTAAAGGCCCGTTGGCTGTGGGAGGGAAGTCAGGTGGGCAGAAGGCAGCCATGAGTGGACAGACAATGAGTCATCACTGTCCAACCCACATCTCTGCCACCCTGATGGCCACCTATACACAGTTCTTATGCCCCCTGCCTGCCTAACAATGCACACCCTATCCCCACCCCTGGGAGCTCACATCAGATGGAGAGAGATGGATGTTGGTGGACAAATGGCTCAGCCCCCAGACAGCCAGAGAGGCTGTATTGAGAACACAGCTTTCCCGTCACTTCTTAGGACCTCCCGACATGATGATCCCGTGCCAAATCTCTGCCAGGCACAGGTGATGCAGATACAGGTCATTCGGTACAGAGGTGAAATCATCTTCTACACAAAGGAGTGAGTGGTGAGGGAGCCTGGTGGGATGGTGGGAGTGGCCCCAGTCCACAAGACTCAGTGCGGTCTGTCCATGATGGTCGAGAGCCTGGATGTCAGGGGCTGGTGTATGTTGAGCCTACGGTTCTGCTGAAACAATCCATGGATCCGCATGTCAGTGGAGCCAAACAAGCCACACCCACCGTTTAACAGCCACGGGCTAGGTACGGGCTCAGAGAAGCTGCCGGACACAGGCTTTAAGTCGGATCTACAGGAGCCCTGTTCCCAGTCTCCTGGATTGCGGATCCCATTGCTTCTCTGAGCTCTGTCTTTCTTCTCTGAAATGAGCCCCGCGCCACAGGTCACAGAGGGGACCCGGTTATGGAGTAACACACAGTGAGTTCGTCATGCGAAGCCAGGCCCAGAATTCCCCTACAGGGGCACCACAGGCTCAGACTCGCTAGAGTCTCACATTCCATTCCCCCCTTTACTGTAAATGGGGAGATGCCCTCCTACCAAAACCCATGTGTAGAAACTCAGCCTCAACGTGCAAGTGGCCACCTGGCCAGTCCTGGCAGCCCCCTAAAAAGACAGGTCCTCCCTCACTCAGATTCCGGGTTCTGGCTTTCTCCCACCTCAGCCTGTAGGGTGGCCGAGATTAGGCACACAGTGCTGTAGCCGATTCTGTTAAATTTTATTCCCGGGGTGCTCTGAGGACGGTCCTAGGGCAGGGCCTCTGGACAGGCACCCAGGGAAGCCCCCGTGGATTCCAGCAGGTGGGTTCTGCCTCTCCCTTCCCAAAGGGTAGAGGCTACCCCTGTTTTGGTCAAGACATTCTCCCTGGCCATGTACAGTTTGACACACAGTTCTATCCCCAGTCCATGTTTATTGAGCTTAATTCTAGACAGGGGTTCTGAGGCATAGACTGAGACTGTTTCAGCCCGGTCTGGAGGGCAGGGCATGTGGTGAGAGACTCTCTGCTCCGCCCAGCCCCGCCTCAGTTGCCTCTGTGCTCCCCCCAACCCTGCCTCAGTTTCCCAGACCTAGCCTGTGCCGAGAACAGTGAAGACAGCAGCCCAAAGCACCGAGGGAGGGTGACAACAGCCTCGCCTGTTAAATGCCGCCACTTCTGCTTTCTTTGGGGAGGATTCTACCCCGTGTGGGATGATCCAGGTTCCCTGGAGCTCAGACCCTGGCGATGTGTTAGTACAAGTCCGTTGCCTTTTGCGAACTTTTTACCGTGATGTATGCGTGTGAGTGGTTTTTTTTCTTTCCAACATGTGTGTATGTATATCACATGCATGTATGTGTACCGTCTGCTTGCCTGCTACCTAAAGAGATCAGAAGAAGGCATCTGATCCCCAGGATCTGGAGCAGATGCTGGGAACTGAACCGGGTCCTCTGCAGGGGAAGCCAGCCCTCTTAACCACCGGACATCTCTGCAGCCCTGGTTTCTGTTTCCTGTCAGCCAGTGGAAGTGCGTCTCCTACTTTCTCCTAGCTGTCCTCTTACCTCCAGCTGTTCTTCTTCCAACGTGGCTGCCTGCCGGGCTAACAGCTAAAGGCACCTTTTCAATGACAAACTTGACCCTGTAAGTGCTGTGTAAACACTCCCATGCCCCCCTCAGTGTGAAGTTCAACTTTCTTACGCCGCCATCCAAACCCTCTAGGCTCGTACCTGACCATCACGCTGTCTTATTTCACCGCCACAGTCCTTGGTGTCCTTCCTGCCTACCCTACATCCGAGGCCGCCATCTCCAACAGTTTAAATCTGAGGTTGTGACACTGTAACCACCCGCCCCAGGCGTCCACAGGAATGCCTCCTAAACCCAGGCACCTCAGAGGAAGAGCCTCACTTCCTGGGATGCCGCTAAGGAAGCTGGGAATTTTACAAGGCACACGTCTGTGGCCCTAACACTTACAAGGCTGATGCGGGAGGATCGCGAGTTTGAGGTTAGCCTGGGCCACATAGACAGACCTATCTAAAACACACAAACATAAACTAGAAGGCAATCTATTTCCCTTCCCTCCCGTCCCCGCCCATCTTCCAGCCTCAGTTGCCCACTGTGTAAATTGGGCATATTAGGCATACCAGGAGAGGCAGCCAGGGACCCCATGATCATGTCACTCAGGGTCACTATTCCCTAGCCACTGTGACGGAACACTGTTCTCTCTTTCCAGGCCATTAACTGTCTCCATTTGCCCCAAACCGAAGGGTCTTCTTGAAGGTGAGGCTCAAAGCGGGAGACTGTCGGGCCCAGCCAGATGAAGAGTTGGCAGCTCTCCATCCCCTGTACTGTTTGTTCTGGAACAATGTCTTGCCTGAAAAATGCCAAGTACGTCCAACGTCCAACCCAGGGGCTGCAGGCTCTGCATAGAAGCGCAAGCTGGCTTTGAACACACGAGGGATCAGCTGTTCCCCTGCAGGGGAACGAGAACGGTGTCAGTCTTCATTCCTTCAAAGGCCACACTGTGCCACCCCTCCCTACCGACCACCCTCTTCCCAGCATATGATGGCCAGGCTCCGGCTTGGACCTTCCAGACTGCACGTCTAAATATTTCCCCCCCGTCAGAGTCTCTCCCCCCCTCCCCACTCCTGCATTGAGTTTCTAGATTTATTTTGAGCCAAGAGGCTCCTCACCCCCAACTCCTTTGCCTCCTTTCAAAACCCAAGGCTGTGTTCAACTTCCAAGTCCAAACCGCACTTATGTAACTCATGGTAATGCTGAGTGAGAGAGCTTGGCTGAGAGGTGGGCCCCTTGCTCTCCCAGGACAGGGGACATTCTGTCCTCTTGAAATGGTCCTGGTGTGTGTGTGCGCGCATGCATGTGTGTGTGTGTGTGTGTGTGTGCGCGCGCGCGCGTGTGTGCATATATCTCTGTGTGTGCGTCTCTCTCTCTCTCTCTCTCTCTCTCTCTCTCTNTGTGTGTGTGTGTGTGTTTCCCCTCCTGAAATGAAAAAACAGCTCCTCCTGCTCAAGATGTCAAAAAAAGAAGGACTAAGAGAAGGGAAGAGGCCTGGAACCATTTCAGCATTGGGCCCAGATCAAGAACGGCAAACACTGGGAATATTTTCCGAAGTCAGGCTGTGAGCAGAGTCACCCTTACGGGAAACTGGAGCCTGACCTTGCGTAGCTTCAGGGGTGTGTGCTGGCCAAGTCCCCCATCACAGGGACAGCAGGCTCTGGTCCTCCCTATCGCTGAGCTCCCGCTCTCACTCCAACCCCAAGACACCTCTCCCATCTCACAAACGTGTTGTTATGTTGAATCCATTTTCTTAAGAGGTGAATCTAGTTCCAAGAAGCAATGATGTCCAAGGTGGCTTGCTTGGTTCTGAGAGAACGGGGCTTGAGCTAGATCCACATGTCCAACACCACACAGCGCCATACTTTGTGCAGCTCACCCTGCTGAGCAAGCGCCTACTCTGAGCAGCTCACCCTGCTCAACATCCAGCCAAGACCGCTTTCAGTCTCTTGCCAGCCAACTAGAAGCAGGAGGGCTGCACCTTTAGTAACACAGTGTCTGGATGTTTGGGCCTAGGACAACCATTCCTAGAACCAAGTTCTTTACTGGGGATCCTTAAGACCTTGATCAACTTCCAAGGGTAATGGGATTCAGCACTGGACTCCACCAAGCAGCCCAAATTCCCCAGAGGACCTACTATGCATTTGAGGGAGTTTGTCATCCCTCTTAGTAGGATTTCCAAAATGGCTTCTGAGGCAGAGCTGGGCGGAGCTGGGCGGGGCTGGGCGGGGCTGGGCAGAGCTGGGCAGAGTCTGGGCTCATCATCTTGTTCCTCAGCTGGAGCGCTAATCCAGGTCTGTGACTTCATCACAGGGCAGGCAGCACAAGGTCCAGAGAGCTACACAAGGAGGGCAGCCTATCAGCCGGGATAGCAGAGGCTGAATGTGTCCTGGTCACTACGGAGTCCCCAGCACGGTGCTTGGGACCTGGTATGCCCCAAAATGTGTCTCTTGAATCACCAAAGGAGGGGAGCTCATCAAGTCTGGGGAAGACAAGATAAAGGCCCCGGTGGCACCCCTTTTGTCCACAGAGCCTCTGAGTGTTTCTTTCTGTGCCAAGGGGCACTTTTGCAGGTGGGGTGAATGCTAAAGGACAGAAGACGGTGAGCTTGTCCTGCACTGTCCCGGAGACCCGGTCTAGATGAGACCTTACCATGAGCAGAAAGACTTTGGGAAGCTGAGTTGGTGAGGCCCATCTGTTATCCCAGCTCCGGAGAGGCTGAAGCAGGGACCCGCAATTCCAAGCCAGCCTGGGCTAGGGGCTAAGACCCCATCTTAAAAACAAACAAACAAACAACAAAGGAAATGATTGCTCAAGAGAACATTCCCACATGAGAGAAGAAGATACTTCTGCAAGACAGGGAACCACCGCACCACAGCCAAGGAACATGGTGGCCTTGGGATGCAGCTTGCCCCCAGCCTCTAGGAAGAAATGCAGCCCAACTGCCACTTGATGCTAGCCAAGTGAGACCAACGTCCCAGTGTCAGACTTTTGACCTCAAGTAGTGGGGGGAAAAACAAAACAAACAAACAAACAAAAACAACCAATTTGTGTTGTTTAAAGTTAGAAGCCTGTGGTGGTTTGTTATAGCTGCGGAATCAAATATTGCAGAAGGGATTTTCTGGTGGTAGAACAGCATCGGTAAAATCCCAGGATGAGAAAGGACATGGCCATGCTGTTGTGTGCTGACGGGGGCCACTCCTGTTCGTCTAACCCAGGTCTGCGACAAATACAGCTTGGAGGGCTCCCATCTTCCTGACTAGAATCTCGGGAGTGTGTTGTGCAAGGTCAGGCAAGGATGAGGCTCCATCACATGTGACGCTTGCCTTCGTCCCGAGCATCCCCTCTTGTCAGAGGGAAGGGGATTCGCTGTCAGAGAACGGCTGCCTGCTGTCCTGGGAGTCTCACACTGCTCGCTGGCAGCGTTTCTCCCTCACTGGCCGGTCACACCACGCCTTGGACATCCTTACACTTCAGAGCCGTGAGAACTGCCAGGCCAGGGGCCACGACCCCAATCCCCAGGAGGGTCCCTGAGGTGAACCAGCCTATCAGTTGGGCCTCTGCTCGAGCCTGTGTCTTCTGGTGGCCTTTCCAGTGTTATTTCCGCCGTGTTATTTTCTTAATCGTGATAAATAGACGTGTTAGCCATTGTCAACCGTACCAGCTCCATGTCACTGAGCTCCCAGCCGCTCAGTCACCATCTGCATCCACCAAACAGTTGATTCCTATCTCTCTGCCCCACCCGGCCTCTGCACTGGCAAGCGCTCCGCTCCGTGCCTTCCCGTGTCTCTGGCTTTGTCTGTTCTACCCATGATTTCTGAATAGAACCACATGAGAAACAACCTGTGTGTCTGTCACACAGCGTCTCAGCTTTGAGTGCTGCTGCACTGTGTAAGTATGCCACACCTTTCCACCGCTAAATACTATTCCTTTGCACGAATAGACCACGTTTTGTTCACTAACCATGGACGTGGGGGCTGTCGGGAAGAGTTGTAGGAACAGTTGGGTGTAGGTTTTATTAGAACACCTGCTTTTCTTTGGGGTGGGGAGTGGGGGTCGGCAAGAATGGAAAAAACCAACGCTTCTTGGTGAGTCTGTTCAGTTTTCCACATTCAAGGTCAAATAGGTTTCCCTACTTGTGATTTCCTGGTCCTGAGGATTAGGGAAGTACCCACCTGTCACTTTTGCAACTCATTGTTCCACAGCACAAAGGACAGCGGATGGCAGAGAAAGGAATGGGAATAGTCAAGTCGCCGGGCAGTGGTGGCACACACCTTTAATCCTAGCACTCGGGAGGCAGAGGCAGGTGGATTTCTGAGTTCGAGGCCAGCCTGGTCTACAGAGTGAGTTCCAGGACAGCCAGGGCTATACAGAGAAACCCTGTCTCAAAAACAAACAAACAAAAAAACAAAAAAACAAAAAACCCCCCAAAAAACAAACAAACAAAAAAACATAGCTAACATTGGCACGCGACTCAGCTGCGGAACCCATGTTTGTGTTTGTGTTCAGTTATTTCAAGGTGCTACTAGGACTACCATAAGACTGTAACGAGGTAATTCTCATTATTTTCTAAAAAAATAATTGCTTCTTTTTAATACACATATTAATACATGTATCCTATTATGAGCTGAGCCCACGATCAAGTTTGAACTAAAGCCGTGGCATAGAGACCTCCCCTTAGCAAGCAGCCAGCTACTTTTTGGTTGATGGGGTGGGGTGGGGGGGTGGCAGGTGGCAGGTGTGTGTGGATGTATTAAAAAACTGTGAAGGCTGAAGGGCAGACCCACGGTGACAGGAATGAAGTGTTTTGTGATGTTATTAGAGAAATACATTTGAACACCAAATTGAACGGCACAAGCCGAATTTGGGCAAAACAGCCTGACATTTTTACCGTAGATTTTATGTAGTGTTTCTTTAGAGATCCTGATTCCCCAGGGAAACATTCTAGGGCATTTAAAAGAATCAACGTGTGCTGGGTTTAACGGTGACCCCCACCCCCACCCCTGGCCTCCCACATTCATGTCCATGGGTAGCCTATGATATGGCTTTATTTGGAGATCGGTTCAGATGGAATTACCTGGCCATGGGTGACGGTGTGGCTCAGTGGGCAGAGTGCTTTTCTAATGTGCATGAAGTCCTGGATTCCAGGACCAGCACCGCCTAAACCAGGTGTGGTGGTGCACGCCTGTGATCCCATCGCTGACAAGATAGAAGCAGGAGGGATGGGGGATTTGAGGCCATCCTCAGCTGCTGAGTTTGTGGACACCCTGAGCTAACATGAGATCCTATCTTCAAAACAAAAAAACCCTTGCATTGGATGCAGTGAGGGAGCTTAAATCAAGGTGTCCTTATGAGAACAACTTCAACAGAGGCAGTCACAGGATGAGGAAGGAGGGGTTGGAGCAGAGTGCCCACCAACCTGGAATCCAGGGCTCACCAAGAAGTCCACGTAGGCTCAGTCGACGTCTAAAAGCATCTTGCCTTCTGCAGAAGGCTTCGTGCCTCTTCTCTTCTCCTCGTCTCCGTTCTTCTACTTCAAGGCCTTACAAGGACCCAGTCACATAGAGTTTTCCCAGAGTTAACTGGCGATGTTGGGTTGCCCAGAGCTCAGGTTGAGAGCTCAAAGCTGAGGTCACCTGTAGGAATGCCCGGGGATATGATACCTATGAGACAGGCATCTTAACTGGGGGGGCGGGGGGGGGGAAGCATTTAGTGTTGGCACTAGCAGAGCAGAAAAGACAGCAGAACAGAACAGAGGCTAAAGGGACTAGGAAGGCATGGGAGGTCTTCAGGCCTTATAGACAACCCCGAAGAACCCCTCTGTCATCCTCAGGGGATGCCACTGGGATGAATAGGTGTTTGTGTGTGACCTAGTTCAAACACACTTAGCATCTTAGCTGCTGTCTAGGTAGGGGCTGGGGAGGGGAGTTCAGGACGTGGGAACTGGTGTGTAGCATTTGTTCACGTGCATGTGTGCATGTGTGCATGTGTGCTTCTATGCATGTAAGGCACACGTGTGCACCCTTCAGATGTCAGGGTGGAGACGTGTTCCAGGTTTCTTCCCCTCAACCTGAAACTTCCCTAGGGTAGGGGTGGTGGTTGTAGCCATGGCAGGAAGAGACCCAAGGCCTGGAGCAACCCCTCCTCTCCTTCAGAGCGTCAGTCTCTGTGTCCCTGCACCCTGCCCCCCACTTTCTCCCGGCTCCCTGTGATTTAAGAGGCATTTTCCTTTAGGGTGATATAGATTCTGAGGCGCAGCATCCATCTCCAGGTTGGTGAGGCCGCCTGAGTTATAGCAGATTGCTTTCCGTGCAGGGAGGGGGTGTGTGGGGGAGGGAAGGGGCGGAGGCCGTTGGCTGGTTGCTTTCTGCTCCCCGAGCCTGGAACATTTGAGCAAACATTCCTGGCTGCTTTAGAAGTTACCAGACCCAGATGAGCTCATCGTAGCCAGAGGTGGGGGCAGCTGGCGCCTGGAGCCCGACCAGAGCTCCCCAGGTGGCCCGGTGGCAAATGGTGGAGCCTCAGCTGGGAAGAAGGCAGGCAAGGCAGGGTGGGCCCCTGCACAGCTGGGTCTGCCCGAACAGGGTGGGTTCTTTGCGTAGGGCCCTTCCTCAGAGCTAGGGAGGCACTGGCAAGGAACCTTTGCAGCACAGCCAGAGTCTGGGGAAGCCACTCTGAGCAGCCTGGCTCCAGTCCTTCCTGGGGTTACCCCAGGGAGCTACCCACTCTTCAGGGCCTCAGGGCCTCCCTCCAATGCAGTAGCTGCCGTTTATTGAGTGTTAACTACGTGCAAAGTGCCTGGGCCCCATTCGCCCTCCTGATGGTTCTTAAGATCTCTTAACCGTCCCATTTGGTGAATAGGGAAACTGAGGCCAGGAGGGTGTGGTAACTATGAGTGGCCAATATGGAAGCCGTATGGTCTTCTTGCTGTCTACAAAACAGCCTTCAGAGAATGGGCGGTCATATTGCCACAGCACATTCAAGAGATCATCCCTGGAAGACCCAGGGTGGGGGGCCCGGCCATGACTCTCTGGGCTGTTTCTGAAGGTCAGCAAGCTCCTTCCTACCCTGTCCCATCCTGGCAGCCCAACAAGGCAAGGGGTGTTCCCAAGCTTTCCCCCTCAGGGCTTCTTTTCCTGGATAGGCTCTTAGGTTTGTCCTGGGTCTTGCACGTGCTAGGCTAGCACTCTGCCACTGAGCTGTGCCTCAGCTCCTGCAGGCAGGTAGAGGGAGGTACATTCCTCTATGAGACGCTTCTATGTTCCCTTCTGTGAAATGGGCACACATCCATCCATCCCCTGGTGGGACTGGTGTGGGACTTAGGACTGACTGCAGCTTGGTCCCAAAGTCACCACCATTTCCACACCCTCAGGAGTCCAGCAGAGGGCGCCACCAGGTTTTCTACATTCCTGGAGTGACACAGGAGAGCCACACCCAGCCCTATCTTCACATTCCAAGCTGCTAACACCTCTCCTTGTAGGCAGCATTGAAGCCAGGCTTACAAAGGACATTGAGCCACAGGAGGATTTACTTTAAGCCTCATCCTCTCCTAGGTAGAAGGGGGTTAACGATGCCACAGAGCAGGGTCCTACCTGCCCAGCACCCAGGGCAGCCATCACTGCTGTCTAGTGTCTGTGACAGACCACAAGACACCTGGCCTGGGGAGTCACTGAGATGACAGAGGTGACCTCCCTGTGGCTGTGGGGGACTTCTCTCTGCAGCTTCATCTAACTTCAGCATGACACAACAGCCTTGATGCCCGCGGCTGAGGAGGTGAAGGCAGAGAGGGGCACAGAGGAGGGTCGCTGAGAGGGGATGGCATGATTTGGGAGGCTCTGTGAAGGCTGCTCAGAGGCCCATTTGCTGCTCAGTTCTAGTGGTAGGGAGTCCTGTTGCCAACAGAATAGAAGATGGTGTGTGTGTGTGTGTGGTGTGTGTGAGTGTGTGTATGTGTGATGTTGTGTGATGTGTGTGAGTGTGTGTATGTGGGTGTGTGTATGTGTGTGAGTGTGTGGTGTGTGTGAGTGTGTATGTGTGTGTATGTGGTGTGTATGTGTATGAGTGTGTGATGTGTGTGTATGAGTGTGTGTATGTGTGTGTGGGTGTATGATGTGTGTGAGTGTGTGTGAGTGTGTGTGTGTATGTGAGTGTGTGGTGTGTATGAGTGTGTGATGTGTGTGAGTGTGTGTGATGTGTGTGAGTGTGTGTGATGTGTGTGAGTGTGTGTATATGTGTGTATGTGGGGTGTGTATGTGGTGTGTGTATGTGGTGTGTGTGTATGTGGTGTGTGCGTATGTGTATGTGGTGTGTGAATATGTGTGCGTGGTGTATATGTGTGTGTGGGTGGATGGTGTGTGTGTGTGATGTGTGTGTATGTGTGTATGTATGTGGTGTGTATATGTGTATGTGGTATGTGTGTGTGAGTGTATGGTGTGTGTGAGATGTGTGTGTGTATATGTGTGTATGTGGTGTGTGTGTATGTGGTGTGTGGATGTGTGTGTGATGTGTGTGAGATGTGTGTGTGTATGTGTGTATATGTGGTATGTGTGTATGTGGTGTGTATGTATGTGGTATGTGTATATGTGGTGTATATATGTGGTATGTGTGTATGTGGTGTGTGTATGTGGCGTGTGTGTGGGTGTATGGTGTGTGGGTGTATGGTGTGTGAGTGTGTGTGTGATGTGTGTGTATGTGTGTGTGATGTGTGTGTATGTGTGTGTATGTGGTGTGTATATGTGTATGTGGTGTGTATGTGTATGTGTATGTGTATGTGTATGTGAGTGTATGTGTGTGTGTATGTGGTGTGTGTGTATGTGGTGTGTGTACGTGGTATATGTGTATGTGGTGTGTGTATATGTGGTGTGTGTGTGTGTGTGTGTGAGTATGTGTGTGTGTAGGTGGTATGTGTGTGTGTGTTTTGAGATCATGCTAGACAGGGTTCTGTCTTCTCCCTCACTATGTGTCACATGACACTTATGGACTAGATCCGTTTTATTTTTTGTTGCTGATTGGGAACTCTAAGGGAGGCCCTGGAGTTGTTGGGTTTCATTTCCAGCCTGTGGGGCTGGTGTGAGTTATTTTGGGACAGGAGCCAGGTTCATCACACTTGACTTCCAGGCTGGAGAATGGAAACTCTCGGCTGGCTGGTAACTGGGGAAGAAACATCCTCACAGAAGGAAATGCAGGCAAGGCTCTGGGGTCTGATGGTCTGGGGAGGCCAGGGCTGAGGCATCTATGAGGCCTGGAGCAGGTAGCCGTGACTTTCAGGGTTCGGGGGCTAAGGATTCAGGGCGAATCCAGAAGTGTCTGTGTGTTCCGAAAAGAGTCCAGTAGTGCAGGCTTGTAACCCTGGTATTCCAAGAGGCAGAGGTAAGAGGGTCCTCAGAGTTCATTCCCAGATGGTTTATCTAATGAGTTCCCAGTCAGGGCTATGTGACAAGACTCTTTGAAAAGAAAAAAATAAACAAACAACAACAACAACAACACAAAATAAAGATAAAACAAACAAAAACAAAACCCCAAAGACAGGACTAGCTCTGGTTGCTTTTGGGATGTCCCCTATGGACAGTGGTCTCCCCTCAGCCTCTGTGTGCCCAGGGCAGCACTCCCCCCAGTGCCTGGTACATGAGCTTCAGTCACCGGTCATCTGGGCAGCTTCGGGCTGTGCTGAACTGCCTTGTGTGGCACAAAGGACCCCAGCACAGCTGAGCTCTGAAGCACCTGTGGAGTCTCCACACCCCTAGTGGCCGGACACTGAGCAGTTGAATGACCTGTGGTGCCAAGAAGGCTTCTGCAGCACAGGATCCACCTGGCCCCAGTCACCTTCCTTCCGAGGGGACAATCGGTGGGTTTCCAGGCTGACACACTAAGGTCAGGCTACCTGGAAGGAAAAGAGCAGAGCGTCTCGCTCTAGGCTGAGGGCCTTCAGGGCATCAGGCCGTGCTCCCTTAAGACCACAGCTTGGATTCCTGAGGAGCTAAGCAGAGTGGAGCAGAGAGAGCCTCGGTTCTGGGTGCCAGCTGCTTAGGCGCTACCTCTGGCTCATTTGCTTTGTGAGCTTGGGTGCACTGCTTCACCTATCCGTGTTTCAGTTTCAAAAGTTTAGAAAGTGAGCTGGGCAGTGGTGGCGCACGCCTTTAATCCCAGCACTTGGGAGGCAGAGGCAGGCGGATTTCTGAGTTCGAGGCCAGCCTGGTCTACAGAGTGAGTTCCAGGACAGCCAGGGCTATACAGAGAAACCCTGTCTCAAAAAAAACCAAAAAAAAAAAAGTTTAGAAAGTGGAGAGGAGTGGAGCTAATAACCAACAGTGGCTGTTGGTTATAGTAACTGTGACTTACTAGTCTCCCTGCCTGCTATGTCCATCACCTGCTTACCCAAACTAACCATCTGTCTTTACCTACGAATCATCCGTTTATCACACTCTACCCCTCTGTCTATCATGTCTGTCTGCCTACCCATCTATTCATTCAGCTACCCACCATTCATTATCATCTATCCATCCTCCATCCAGCTGTCTATTGTCTATTTGCTTCTTTCTGCTTTTTTGTTTCTTTGCTTCTTTTTGTTTCTTTGTTGTTTCTCTTCTCTTTCATCACCTGTTTTCCTGCCACGCAAATATCCAACCCATCTTCCTTATTCTCTCTCTCTCTCTCTCTCTCTCTCTCTCTCTCTCTCTCTCTCTCTCTCTCCCCCCCTCTCTCTCTCAACTAATTATCTGTTTGTCCATTCATTCATCTATCCAATGAGCCAGGTTCCTTCTTACACGTCTCCCTCTCCCCGACCCCTTTGTAGGCAGCTTTATAGGTGTAAGACACCTCATAAGGCTGCTGCCTGGTCAGGGCAGTGGCAGTGGCTCTGAACCTGACAGTTATGACTCTCATACCCAAGCTGCTCTTACCAGGGACAAGTGAGCAGACCTGTTTCCCAGGGAGTGAGTCTTGTGCCACAATGATGAAACTTTAGTCTGTGCAAATAGTATGGTATGTCCTGGGCTGGCTGCTTAGGGACAAACACAGGACTCCCTCTCTCCCCTTGGCCTGGTTTCCAAGGAAACCAGGTGAGAATGACTTCTGGGATCACCCTGAAGGGCAAAGAAAGGAATGGTTTTCAGGTTTCTAGGAATTTGCTTCTGATGTTTCATGGTATTCACGAGGTCCACCTGCGACCGCCTTCTCTGGAGGGTCCCCTGATGCAGGTCTTGTCCCTTTCATTTTCCTGAGTGCTGCCTGAAACTTCCCACACCCTTCTAACCTGGTTTCTGTATCTGGAAAGGTCCTTTGGCCTCATCTGAGTCTCATACTCCTATTCTACCTTCAAAACCCTTCAAAACTTTGGGGAACCCTTTTCTACTTCTTTACCCTCTCATCACGGTATTTTAAAGCCCTTATTGATGGAATCTTTTTCATGTCAAAAAAAAAAAGGGACTTCTTTGATCTAAAGGTTGAAATTGTTTCTGACTTTTTTTTTTTTTTTTTTTTTGCTGAGTTTCCGGATGGAACCTTTGCATACAGTGGCCAGCTAGAAGAGACACTCTTAGAAGATATCAGGTATCATGTGTAGAGAGGTGGAATTGTTGTTGCTTAGCAACCAGCAGCCTGTGGCTACAGGAAGGTCTCATCCCTTACACCTCAGCCAGCCCATTGGTCTTCTCTCCTGGTCACACTGGGGCTGTCTGGAGGTTTCTGTCCAGGGTACTATCTAGACTGCTCCTTAGACACTAGCTCGGAGCAGGAGCAAGGGCAGGGGGCGGTGAGGCGTCCACTGAGACGCCCACCTTTGATAGTTGAGCATGACTGAGTGGGACCATTGTTTCCCTCTGCCTTCTTTCATTCAAATGCACAGGCAAACCGAGGCTGGATGAGAATAGTGGCTGGGAGGAAGGCTTACTCACCCGGCCACACGTGAGGTCTGTTGGCTTTGCAAACACGATCAATGATCAATCATCCTTAGGCTCCGGCGTGGATGCCCCTTTCCAAACAAATAGAAGCTCGGAGAAGGTAGTATTTTGCCCAAGGTAACACAGCCCACAAAGATAAGATTTAAACCCATAGGTCCACGAAGGGCTTCATCTTGGGGCTACTCCGTGGCAAGATGTTGGAGAAGCAGGCTCCTTCAGACCTTACAGAAGATGAAGCCAAGTGTCCAAGCTCTGGAGTACATGGGAGATGTGGGGAAGGGAAAGAACATCTGTTGGGGAAGGATCCAGGGTGGCCATGCACAGCTATGACCATGCTAGCTTTGGCCTGGCAGTAGCCCCAGGATGCTGTCTGTGGACTGGAATTTGGGATCTGCTCTTACTTCATTCTGGGCAAATTCCTTGACCAAGAGAAGCATCTGTCAAATGGGTCAGGTACTGTGAGGATGAAGTAGGATCAGGCACTGTGAAGATGAAGTAGGATCAGGCACTGTGAAGATGAAGTAGGACTTTAGATGGGAAGCCCCCTGTACACAGCCAGATGAGAGGACACCTCATTGGCCTGTACCTAGGACTGTCTCCTGTCTGTCTACTGTGCGTGTGCTGACAGGCACCCTTTGGATTTGTGTGGGCTGACGGGCGAATACAAGCACCGTGTCTCCTGCTCGCAAGGCCGTGCATTTTGAGCATGTGTACTTTTGTAAGTGGTCTTCAGAAGCCCTTCTTCAGTCCCACTTGGAGGCTGTTCTGAGCAGCTAAGGGGACATTCCAGGCAGTTCCGCACATGTTACCAGCTCAGAGCACCCCCAAGTAGCCTCAGGGCCCCAGCCCATCTGTGTCCCTTCCTTCCTTTGCTGGTGCCAACATGCTCAGTAGTGGTGGTGTTGGTGGGGTACAGGAAGGGGGAGAGAGGAAGGAGAAGGCCCTGCTCAGATGCCTGAGGCTCTGCAGCTCCTGGCTTGGTGCCGGCAGGGGCTCTGAGTCCGTTTGAGCACTAGGGGGCAATGTGTCTGTTCGAAAGAAACTTAGAAGCCAGCTCCAGAGGTGTGTGCAAAAGCAGGGGTGCCCACACTACAGAGGGTTCACGCTGTGGCGCAAGAGGCCCCAGGCAGAAGAGCATATCCTCCTGCCAGCAGGACATCAGGCACACAAGGGCAGAGGTGACAGCACCCAAAGGGCAGGGGCAACTGCACAGAGAAACATAGTTGCACACCCAGAGAAAGGTGGTGGCTGGGAGCAGATAACATCCATTTGAGTGCACACACACACACACACACACACACACACACACACACACACCACAGTGGCCTCCAAAGATGCATGCATCTGCCATATATAGAAACACACAGATGTAGGCTAGCCTCCTGGGGGCTAGGACAAATGTAAGCATTGTCCATTTATAGTGTTAAGGAAGGAGACCCTACCCACCCCCTTTAGCACCCTCTTTCAGACACCCCCCACAAAGTGCTGACTCTGGGAAAGAGTCTGGAAAAATGTATGCCCACCCCTCCTCCCTTCAGATGTGGGGGCCCTCTACCAAAGAGTATGAAGTGACACCCCAAATCCTCAAACCAGTGCTTCCCAGACAGCAGGCCTGTGAGTCTTTCTCCCCGGCTCCTAACATCCCTTCCTAGTGCTCCAAACAGGTCCCCACACCCCCCTGTCCCCTCCAGAACACAAGGCATTCCATATCAACCTCCTGAGAAGTACATGGCCAGGCGTCACAGCTCTGCTACTTGGGATCCCCTCCTGACAGCTATTCATGAACCCTTTCCTCTCTCTGCCCAGGAGGTTCAAGGGCCCCCAGCTCTCGGTCTGGAGGGTCAGTTGGGGGGTGTCTAACAGGGTGCTCTTTCCTTTGTGCCTACACAGGCAAAGCCTCTGTCTTCTCGCTGGCTTTCCTTCCCTGTCACTTTGCTAAGTAATAATTTCCATGTCCAATTCCATTTCTTTTCTAGTTCTGAAACCTCTAAGCTATCAGCAAGAGGATAGTTCGCATGAAAACTAATTACACAAAATCAATATTTAATCACAGACCAACAACCTGATCCTGCAGAAAAATCCTTTTAAAACTCCACCACCCTGCACAAATACTTCTTCCCAATGCTTATTTATGGGCCCCGGTTTTTGGTGGGGGTAATTTTCATTTTTAATTTCAAAAGGGAAAAAAAAATCCGTAGACTGCAGGAAAAACCCGAGCTTGTTGCAGCTTCCTGAGAGCTTTTATTTCGAGTGTGTGAGGGTGGGGGTAGAGTGTGTATGGGGGGGTGCGTGAGTGTGTGGGGGATGGGTTTGTGTGTGTGGGAGAGTGTGTGTCGTGTGTGTGTGTGTGTGTGTGTGTGTGTGTGTGTGTGTGTGTGTGATTTCTTGAGACGTCTCTTGGGGCTTCCTGCTCCCCCTTCCTAAATCGAGCCCATTTTCCGACGATACTTTGCTCAGAAGCTCCGGGGAGTAATGAATCGGCCGCGAATGACATGGTAACTTTTAACTCATGCCCGCGACAGTGGAGTGCTTAATCTGAGGTTTTTAAATAAAAAGGGCTCCGGGTTGGTTTTATTATAACGTTTATTTCATTTCAGATTTCATGCGTAATTTAGCAAACGCTAGACAGACTTGGGCGATAAACACTTTCTTTTGTGGGGGGAAAAGGCATTTTTATACACCGTGCTTAATTTTATTTAGATTTAATAGCGATATCGGGGGCACTTCAACGAGTTTTTTTTTTTTCTTTTCCCCTCTTCTTTTAAGAATCCTGGCCTGCCAGCAAAATTGTCTCGCTTTATTTCATGGCAAGGAAAATTAAAAAGCCTTTCCGCCCCTCCTCCCCTACTTACACTTTGAGAGGAAAACTCGCACACGCATGCTGGCGCTTGGGTGCGCGCGCGTCCACAGAATAAACACCTCCACCTCCTATCACCTCCAACTTCTAACTTTTAATTGCAAGATAGATTTCAGCCTCTACTCCGTGAGGAGTAGAAAGATCTAAACAATTTTAAGTAAGATTATTGGGATAAATATTCCATATGAAATAGGGTAGGTATTAAATCACTCTTATTGATTTTAGTATCACAATCCAATTCCGTTCTTTGACCTCTTCGGTTTAATTGATCTCTTAAGGAGGCCAACTTCGCGCCCTTCAGGGCCTGAGCCTGCGCGCTTGTGGCCTCAGCAAGGTGTCGCCCCCACCCCCGCCCCCACCCCGTGCGCCCTTTGCGCGTCGCTCTCCTCAGGGTTTCGCATTGTCTCGCCTCGTCGCTCCCGCGCCGGGCTCACCCGAAGTGCTTCCACAAAGCGGCCGAGGGTGCGTGGCTTCTTCCCGGTGGAGCCAGCGGCAGAGAACCGGAAGCCGCGGACGGTGGGAGACTCGGGAAGGAGCGAGCTAGTCTCTGGTCCCGGAGACAACCTTCGTGTTTCCCCTCGGCGATCACCTCGTGAACTTGCCAGGGCCGGCTCCCTGGGGCGCCGCCCCGGGCTGCAGCACAGGCGACACTTAGCGACTTTCCCTGGCGCGTCCGGGGACTCTGCCAGGCTACCCCATTGTCTGTGCGCCCCGCACAGCTCACCGCCCACCTCCCCACCCCCTGCCCACCCGGCAGGTCGCGCTGGCTCCGGTTGGGGGTGGGGAGTTGGGAACAGCGTGAATGGGAAGGGGGCGGACAAAGCCTAGCTCCCGCCGTCATCCTCGGCTCGCGCCCTCCCCAGCCTGGGGCACCCAGGGCGCACCCCCAACGCCGTAGCGCCGGACCCGGAGTAGCGCGGGTCCGTGGCCGGGCCTGCGCAGCCAGGACCCGGGACCACCTTAAGAGCGAGCCCCGCCCCCGGGCCCGCTCGGGCGGCGCTGATTGGTGCAGAGGTAATGGCTGGAATGGATTGCTGAAACGCAAAACTTGTTGCTGCTTCTCCCGGCGCCGGCGAGAGGCAGACGCGGAGCGGGAGCCCGAACCTCGCAGCGCCTCGCCCGCCCCGCGCGCCCTGCTCGCCCGCGCGGCCCCTTCCCGGGTCCGAGGGGACCGGTGGAGCGCGGAGGCGGGAACCACAGCTTCGGAGCCGCCGGCCCCACGCCTCCCCTCCCGCGCGCGGCCCGAGACTCCCGCGAACTCGCGCGGCGACCGGCGATCGAGCCCGAGCCGCGGAGCCGCGCGTCTCCCGCAGCCTGCGTTCCCGCTCCGGCGCCCGCGTCTCCTGCTGCGGGGCCAGCACCGGCGATGAGGAGCAGAGCAGCCAGTCTTCCGAGCCGCTGAAGCTTTCGCCGCCGATCGCCCGCGGCCGACCCGAGGTGCGGGAGCCGGTGCGGCCCGGGAACGGGGACTTGGGGCAGGGGAAGGACCAAGGGACTCCCCTACGGCCCCAGCCGCTGCGCCGGGGACTCCAGAAGGTGATCATTCTGCTCTTCCGTTCCCTTCCCTCCCCCCTACCTAACTTTTTGTCTCAGCTCGTCGGCCTCCAGGTCTCCTCTCCGTATACCCACCCGCGACCCTGCCATCCGCCCGGGGCATGGGCCCCCCGACAAGGCTCCAGGAGGCGCCGCGGCCTCGCAAGACGTGAGAGGCCCGCTTGGGTCGATTCCGAGGTTCCGAAGAGCAGCGGAGAGAGCTCCTAGCCAGCGCCCGCGCGCTCGGCCGGGGCGGCAGTGAGCGCTGCGTCCCGCGGGGCAGCACGTCCCGGAGCGCCGGAGCCGCGGCTGAGGCGAGTACCTGGCCGGAGGCGCGCGGTGGAGCAGGCTGTCATGCCCTATTGATCCCCCCGCCCCCCGCCAAGTATGTTTGGGCTGGACCAATTCGAGCCCCAGATCAACAGCCGGCACGCTGGTCAGGGCGAGGGGAACTTTAACGAAGCCGGACTGAGCATGAACGCCCACTTTAAGGCTCCTGCCTTCCACGCCGGGCCGCCTACTGGCCCCGTGGACCCTGCAATAAGCGCTCTGGGCGAACCCCCGATCTTGGGCTTGAACATGGAACCCTACGGCTTCCATGCGCGCGGCCACTCCGAGCTGCACGCAGGGGGGCTGCAGGCGCAGCCTGTGCATGGCTTCTTCGGCGGTCAACAGCCTCACCACAGCCATCCTGGAGGCCATCACCCGCACCAGCATCACCCCCACTTTGGGGGCAACTTCGGTGGTCCGGATCCAGGTGCCTCATGTCTGCACGGGGGCCGGCTGCTTGGCTACGGGGGTGCAGCGGGCGGCCTGGGCAGCCAGCCTCCCTTCGCAGAGAGTTATGAGCACATGGCGGAGAGCCAGGGGCCGGAGGGCTTCGGCCCGCAGCGGCCAGGAAACCTCCCGGACTTCCATAGTTCGGGCACCTCGGGCCACGCCGTGCCTGCCCCGTGCCTGCCGCTGGACCAGAGCCCTAACCGAGCTGCCTCTTTTCACGGCCTGTCCGCCTCTAGCGGCTCGGATTCTCACAGCCTGGAGCCCCGGAGGGTGACGAACCAAGGAGCCGTAGATTCCCTGGAATACAATTACCCGAGCGAGCCGCCCTCAGGACATTTTGACATGTTTTCACCCTCTGACTCTGAAGGGCAGCTGCCACATTATGCTGCGGGTCGCCAGGTTCCCGGGGGCGCTTTCCCGGGTGCTTCTGCCATGCCCAGAGCCTCAGGCATGGTGGGTTTGTCCAAAATGCACGGCCAGCCACCGCAGCCACCACCACCACAGCAGCAACCGCAGCACGGAGTGTTCTTCGAGAGGTTTGGCGGGGCCCGAAAGATGCCTGTGGGTCTGGAGCCTGCAGTGGGCTCCAGGCACCCGCTGATGCAGCCTCCCCAGCAGGCCCCACCACCCCCGCAGCAGCCGCCCCCGCAACAGCAGCCGCCGCCACCCGGACTTCTGGTCCGACAGAATTCTTGCCCTCCTGCGCTCCCGCGGCCCCAGCAGGGTGAGGCTGGCACGCCCAGTGGCGGCCTGCAGGACGGGGGCCCCATGCTGCCCAGCCAACACGCGCAGTTCGAGTATCCCATCCATCGGCTAGAGAACCGCAGCATGCACCCATATTCTGAGCCCGTCTTCAGCATGCAGCATCCCCCTCCTCAGCAGGCGCCCAACCAGAGGCTGCAGCATTTCGATGCGCCCCCCTACATGAACGTGGCCAAGAGACCGCGTTTTGACTTTCCGGGCAGCGCAGGCGTGGACCGCTGCGCCTCGTGGAATGGCAGCATGCATAACGGTACCCTAGACAACCAACTCTCTCCCTCTGCCTACCCAGGCCTCCCAGGCGAGTTCACACCGCCTGTGCCGGACAGCTTTTCCTCGGGACCACCCTTGCAGCACCCGGGGCCGGACCACCAGTCCCTGCAGCAGCAGCAGCAGCAGCAACAGCAGCAGCAGCAACAACAACAACAGCAGCAGCAACAGCAGCAGCAGCAGCAACAGCAACGCCAGAATGCGGCCCTCATGATTAAACAGATGGCGTCCCGGAACCAGCAGCAGCGGTTGCGACAGCCCAACCTGGCCCAGCTAGGCCATCCTGGGGACGTGGGCCAGGGCGGCCTGGTCCACGGAGGTTCCGTGGGCGGCTTGGCCCAGACGAACTTTGAGCGCGAAGGGGGCAGCGCAGGTGCCGGACGCCTGAGTGGCTTTGAGCAGCAGGCACCCCACCTGGCGCAGGAGAGCGCGTGGTTCCCGGGTCCACACCCTCCCGGCGACCTGCTGCCCCGGAGGATGGGCAGCGCAGGGTTACCGACTGACTGCGGCCCGCACGACCCGGCCCTGGCGCCTCCCCCTGCTCCGGGTGGTTCAGGGGTGCTATTCCGAGGCTCTCTGCAGGAGCCTCTGAGGATGCCTGGAGAAGGCCACGTGCCCGCTCTGGCCTCGCCCGGGCTGCAGTTTGGGGGCAGCTTAGCTGGCCTAGGTCAGTTGCAGTCGCCCGGGGCCGGTGTGGGACTGCCAAACGCTCCCTCGGAGCGACGGCCTCCGCCTCCGGACTTCCCCGCGCCAGCTCTCGGGGGCCAGCCCGGCTTTCCATTCGGTTCAGGCAGCCGGCAGGCCACTCCTCACAGCGCTCCAGGCGTGAATTCGCCCCCGAGCGCGGGCGCGGGCAGCGGCAGCTCCGGTGCTGGAGGGGGCGCTTACCCGCCGCAGCCGGATTTCCAACCCAGCCAGCGCAACTCGGCCAGTAAGCTGGGCGCACTGTCGTTGGGGTCTTTCAACAAGCCCAGCTCTAAGGACAACCTGTTCGGCCAGAGCTGCCTGGCTGCGCTCTCCACTGCTTGCCAGAACATGATCGCCAGCCTGGGTGCTCCTAACCTCAACGTGACTTTCAACAAGAAGAACCCACCCGAGGGGAAGAGGAAACTGAGCCAGAACGAGCCCGACAGCGCGGTTGCAGCCGGTAACCCGGGCTCGGATTACTTCCCCGGAGGGACTACTCCTGGGGCCCCTGGACCCGGAGGCCCTTCCGGGACCAGTGGTGGTGGCTCCAAAGCTTCAGGACCGCCCAACCCTCCCATCCAGGGGGACGGCACCAGTCTCTCCCCCAATTACACCCTGGAATCAACGTCGGGTAACGATGGCAAACCTGTCCCTGGGGGCAGTGGCCGGGGAAGGGGACGCAGAAAACGGGATAGTGGTCACGTGAGCCCCGGGACCTTCTTCGACAAATATTCCACAGCTCCAGACAGTGGGGGCGCACCAGGGGTAAGCCCGGGGCAGCAGCAGGCTCCTGGCTCAGCCGCTGGGGGAAGCTCAGTGAACGAGGCCCGAGGCCCCACACCCCATGAGAAGGCCCTCACATCCCCATCGTGGGGCAAAGGAGCGGAGCTGCTCCTTGGGGACCAGCCGGACCTCATGGCGTCCCTGGACAGCACAGCCAAATCAGATGGTAGTTCCCCGCACGTGGGTGAGTTCGCCTCTGACGAGGTGAGCACAAGTTATGCGAACGAGGACGAAGTGTCCTCCAGTTCTGACAACACTACAGCCCTGGCCAAAGCCAGCCGAAGTCCCCTGGTGACCAGCTCACCCAAACTCCCCCCTCGAGGGGTGGGCGCTGGGGAACACACACCGAAGGCTTCCGCCCTGGGCCTGGGCATCCTGTCTACCTCTACCTCGACCCCTGACAGCTATGGTGGGGGCGTGGGCACCGGACATCCCGGCACACCAGGCCTGGAGCAGGTCCGGACCCCAACGAGCAGCAGCGGTGCGCCGCCTCCTGATGAGATTCATCCCCTGGAGATCCTCCAAGCCCAGATCCAGCTGCAGAGACAACAATTTAGCATCTCGGAGGACCAACCCCTGGGGCTCAAGGGCAGCAAAAAAGCCGAGTGTGCTGTAGGGGCCTCGGGAGCACAGAATGGTGACAGCGAGTTGGGTAGCTGCTGCTCCGAAGCTGTCAAGAGCGCCATGAGTACCATCGACCTGGACTCCCTGATGGCAGAACACAGCACTACCTGGTACATGCCACCTGACAAGGCCCTGGTGGATGGTGGAGACGAGGACAAGACGCTGGCGCCCTGGGAGAAGGCCAAGTCTCAGAACCCCAACAACAAAGAAGGTATATGTATGCACCTTCCTTGTTTTCTGGTGTCATCCCTAGCCTAGGCTGGCCTTCTTCATCTCCACTCAGACTCTCTGGTTGCACCCTGTTGGGCTGTCAGTTAGATCTTCGCTTTCCTGGTGGCAAGGACTTAGATTCCCCTTTGGGGAATCATCTGTAGTTACGCCTTCTACCTCCCGATTTTTTCTGAGTTTTTCAGGGTTCAGGCCTTGGAGAAGCTGGGCCCCTCCTATTTCACACTAAGACCCTTCCCCCTCTGCTTAAGTGTTTGGGACCCCTCTCTGCCAGGACATCTGGAATGCCGCAGGGCTGCCACCCTGCCCTCCTTAGCCTTCAGCTGGAGTTGGCTTGGGTGGTAATACTTTTGCAAAGTCCCCGCCCTGGTGTGGGCAGCGTCACTCAGAGGCCAGGCCTCATTGGACATTTGTTTTTTAGAGAATAGCTCTTGGGGCGTTTAAGTTGGAGAGTTTCACCTGGTGGGGGGGAGCAGAACACCTGGGGACCACCACAGTCTCAGGTGTATCTGTTTGACAGTGAGTAGGAAGGCTGGGCTGGGTTCTGCTTGGCAGCAACCACAGCACTCCTTCAAGACATCATTTGTGTTTGGGGTTATGACTATGTATTCCTAAGGCACAAAGGACTTTCGTTTGTCAATATCTCACTTGGTGTGGGTGACAGATGTCCAGTCCCAGGTCTCATTTGCATTCAGAATACCCCTTCCCCTCCAGGCCTGGAGGCCTTTAAGGTGGTAAGGACAGGGGCAGGCTAACAGCTTTTAAATCCAGAGATGAATAGGCTGCAGTAAGTTTTTGTTATAATGGGCCTTTTTTTCCTTTACAAAACAAACAAAACAAAACAAAAAACAAAACAAAAAAAACAAAAAAACCCCCAAACCACCACCATCATCAACAACAACAAAAACATAGCTAGTAGTTTTTTTTTTTTTTTTTAAGTTGGTAACATTTTTTTTTTTTTTTTTTTTTTTTTTCCCCTGTCCTTACTTTGTTTCTAAATCCTAGTTAGCTTCTCCCGGTTTTGCTGGGCAGAATATTACCAGGGTGCCCATGTCTTTCAAAAATGTAGCCTTGCTCAGTGCTCTCCTCTTCAGTTTTCTGCTCAGGGTTGAACCCTCCCAGAGTCTACTGTGCCTTAAGTATATCCTCGGGAGGGTAGGTTTTAAGAAGATGTGATAGCCCCTTAAAGGAAGGTGAGAGTTTGGGTGATTCGAAACTGTGTCTGGGTCGTCTTCCTTCGGTTTCTGGTTCATGAGTGTGGCCTGGCTGCTTTTCTCTTTGTTCCTCCTTACTGCCCAGCCTGGGATGCCCAGACGCGCGCTGCGCTCTCATTTGAAGCCGGGTGTTTAGCATGCACAGCAGACACCAAGCCCCACATCAGCATTCTACAGACTACTTCCAGGCAAGGCTAGAAATTGGTTAGTTTGGGACCCTCAGCTCCCCCCCCCTCCTGGCTCTGAAAATGGAGTTGGATGGGGTACCCTGCAACCCCCTTCTTTTCTTGTATAGAACATCTTGATCTAGCACAATCGATAGTCAGTTTAGCAGAGAACTCAGCCCTGTCACTTCTGGCCCCGCTTGTTACCACCAGCAGGTTTTCAAAAATTAGAGAATTAATAAAGAAAACTGGTTCGTATTTCTCCTTCCAGTCTTTGGAATGACTTTAGTAGGTGGAGAAGTGTTGGAGGTTTTAATGAGATTTTTTTTTTTTTTTAAATGTAGCTTCATGCCTCATTCTCAATGGGAGAGGCGCAGCCTGCAAGCACTTAAATAAGGATGTAGAAATGCTTTTTAGCTTGTTTCAGTGTCCCAGGATCATACATGTATGAACGTATGTGCCAGCTGCTTTTGGGTTGATTCTTCCTGTAAACTGGAGGAAAGCCCTCCGGTGTGAGGAGTTAGAGACTTTCTTGGTGCCCAAAGGCTGGCTACCTCCCAACCTCAAGGGGGGGGCACCCACTGGATCTTCTTTGTTCCCCATTCTGATGTAGGAAGGCTAGAACCCTAGATCGCTCTAGGAAGTGAGGTTTTTAAAAATGCAGATGCATGGGCTGCAAGTTGGGGCTTCATAAGGTCTTTCAGACCCTGTATTACTGGTAGTAAATAAGGATGATTAAACTTTTCATTACGATAACACCCCACAGTTCCATCCATACAGGTTATATAAATAAATAAACATGGCTTTCTGTCAGCCTCTGAGAGCCTTAGCTGAAAACCAATGAAGAGAACCACTTTGAAATAAGTCAGGGGGAAAAAAAAGTATGAGAAAAAAAATGTTCTTTTTTTTTCTTAAAAGTCCTGTAGCCCCATTAGCTGGAGTGGGGAGACCCAGAGGCCTGACGGGCCTTCACCTTCCAGCCCAGAAAGAACTTCCCTCTACCGCCCTGCGAGGCAAAGGCCATTTCTGTAATGATATTTTATTTTGTCTCGCTGTAAAACACGCCAGTACTCATGTGATTAAATATTAACTCACTTTCTGAAATTCTCTGCTCAGATGACAAAATACTAGTCATTGTCTTACAAAGTGATCCGTGCTGGAGAAGAAGTCTCAGGGACATCACAAGTAGGGAGCCGCAGCCCTGTGCCCTGCTTGTTCTTTGGGCTGTAGACGGTCCCTGGGAGAGGAGCAAACTTGACTGGTCCATTGCAGTTCTTTGGACCAGAAGGTCATGTGGTGACAAGACAAGAAGCTTCTCTAGATGACTTGGCCCTTACTTCTCTGCCAACGGGACAAACAACTTTCCGTAAGGAAACTCCGTGCCCACGCGTGAGGTTCCTTCCACGGAGTTGGAGTGGAGGAAAGGTCAGGGCGAGCCAACGTGACTTTGAGGTGATTCAGGCTTCTGTTATGTCAGCAAAGACAACATGGGTTTTAGATAGTTAGCCAGACCTCTACCTATATGGAATATTGTAGATTTGGGGAATTTCAAGACTCCAAGGAAGGAAAACTGATAGGGGATAGGCCGTGGGTACTGACGTGGGGAAAATAAAATCCGTTTTCCCTCTCCCCTTTTTCTTTAAGATTATCAAGACGGGGAATTATCCTCCCTCCGTACTGAGTCCGTTCCCACTGAACTTTTCTCTTTCCGCTGGCAGCTCTGTATGATGTCAGACCCTGCGGCCAGAGGGTCTTCTAAACACAGTGAGGTTGGAACCACCTCTGCGTGCATTCGCACCCAACCCTTGTCACGTCCCCCCTCCTCCTTTGGAAGTTGCGTGTTTTTACAGAGACTCCGGAGACATTTTTGGAATTTCATGCTCCTCTGTCGTTCCCTTAGGGACACAGGCAGGGCTGAGAAGTAACCAGGCGGGCGGGAGTGGAACTCCAGATTTTGTTGGATGCAGGGTGGGCTTGAGGAGGGAAGGCTCGCCCTGGCTAAGCCCTGGTCTTGCGGGGAGCATTTGTCTAACCTTCCCGCACTAGAGGCGGAATTTTGAAGTCTCATTCGGACCTTCCCTGGGAAAGTCAGCTGGCACCGAGTTGCCTTTCCTCTTACCCAACACAGTCTGGATGCCTTCATGTGCCTTCTGAGCCTTAGGGAGATGAACCCACCGGAGCTCCTCAGGTGCTAATCAAGGGTACTGTAAATTGATAGGGGGCCCGCTTTGTGCAGCCCGTGCTCCAGCTGCCCACTCCCTGGCTAGTGGAGGGCCTATAACTACTGTTCTTCTACGCTTGTTTAATATTTCATGGCTGTAATAAACCTGTCTTCCTTGCCCGCCTCCCGACATAAAACCCCAAGTAGCACACATCTGCAATTATACATTTCTACTAAATATTAATAAAGGACAACGGCTTTTTAAGGGGCCAGCGCTCAATAGAGTTGAACTTTCCATAGACCCTCTTCCTGCACGTTTCTGTTATTTATATATATATATATTTTAATTTATTTATTATTTTTTGTTTTAAGGGCCAGTACATTCCAGTAGGCGCCACTTACTTATAGTTGCACACAACCTGGGTTGATTGAAAACCCTTCCCCATGATGGCTTTCTCTCATATAAATTCATTTAGATTTCTTGCGGGGCCCCTTCAGACCGGAAGTGAGAGGCTGTTGAAATGCGCTCCTGTTTTATTGAGGGCTCTAGGAAAGGCGCGTGGGTGGCTTAATCTCATTTCTCTTTCTAGCAATGAAATTCTATGATTCCTGATATGATTTTGTTTGCCTGACAGAGGTATTTAAATTTCTACAAAGAATCTTAATAGGTCCTGAGAATACAGCTGCCCTTGCCAACAAGCTGCTCAATCCCCCTCTCCTGATATAAAATATGCGTCTTTAATACGCAGTGCTAGAGGGCCAGGTGAATGAGAAGGCTGAAAATCTCCTCTGGGTGGAGGGGCTGGATGAAGGGGATCAGGGACTCTTCAACACGGTGGAATCTAGCAAATCACTAGTGGCCCGTTTCTCTCCACTCAAGTGACAATAACATTGGATTGTGTTCCTTGCCCAGGGAGCAATCTGCCTTGCCAAAACCATTTAGGAGATAAATACTGTCAGTTAGGAATACTGTATTTACCTCTGTTTGGCTAATTTTAGAGATGAAAAGCCTGCAGCTTTGTATAATGGGATCAAATGTCTGGGGACAGGCAGGCAACAGGAGGAACCACCAACTCCTCCCTTGCCCAAGGGTCCTCAGCTAGCATGTTTTCCTGTAACCAGCATGCCTATTTGGCTAATTCTCTGTTTGTTCTTTGCCTAGGAGGCGCTGGCAGAGCCTGGCTTCCTCACCTTCAGTCAGGGTCTGTCTGGTGAGGGTAGGTTTGGTAGGGTGCTATCTTTGGTAGATAGATTTGAGTGTGGGATTTGATTGCTCATGGCAGACATGTTGATAGATCCCTCGGTGTGTGATGGAGCGGCATTTGGAGTTCCCTGGCCTCCACATACACACTGAGGCCGAAATAAATAGTCCAGGGGCTTGTTGGAGAGCGTGCAGCCCAAGTGGTATTCAAGTCCTCTGTCAGGTCTCAGGATGAAAAGCAAAGGAAAGTCCTGGACCACTTCCCCCTACACATAGATGTGTGCGCGTGGCCAAGTGTTCCCCCCACCCCCCCTCCCCGCCAGGTCTGTGGCTTCTTGTCTGCCATCCCAGAAGTGAGCTAATCTACATCTCAGAGGCCACAGACAGGTTCTGATTCCATAACGGGATGGAACGGACGCAAATGCCAAAACCGTTGGTTTTGAAGGTCCTGATGACAAAGCCCCTGGCTTACAGGCTATGGTGGCCTGTGGTGGCTTCCGACTGCAGTGTCTCGGCAGTAGACACAGCCACTGTTAGCTGGGTTTTGTGTGTGACCATGTGGTGTGGAAATGTCTTCCTAGCCAAGCTCATCCAGATCTGGTTTCCTATGAGGGGAGAAA
The DNA here is from genome assembly GCF_900095145.1 of Mus pahari. Taxonomy (NCBI): domain Eukaryota; kingdom Metazoa; phylum Chordata; class Mammalia; order Rodentia; family Muridae; genus Mus; species Mus pahari. Next base: position 1,289,279 of record NC_034612.1, read on the forward strand.
CCTTTGAGTTGGTGATTCCCCCTCCCCTAAATGTGGGCATCGGACACTAATGGTTGTTTATGGAAATTCCAGTCTTTTGTTATAATTCTTTGATGCCAATGATGTGGCATAGATGATGCCGGGCTTTCAAATTAGCCATGGTTCAGCCCTTAGGGACCCTCTGAGTCCAAACGCAGCCCTTCACACCCCCAACATCCAGCTGTTTGGGAGACTGCAAAGTCCAGAATGGGGCTCTTAGCTCAAGCAACTGCTGGGATCTGGCACATCTGTCTGGATGGGTTGCCAGTCCAAGGTGGCTGGCATTTCCTGCCATCTTCCAAGGGCCTGCCTGCAATACCCAATCTCATGTGGGGGGGGCAACTGTGTGACAGCCCAATTTGGGGACAACTGGTTGTTCTGTTGGGCGTGAGTGCAACGAAGCCTCTATAGAAATGTGCCCAGAAGTGGGGAATTGAGTTTACTTTTCTTGGGTGAGGAACAGGTTTGAAAGCATTTTCTTGGGGGTATAAGTGACCAGAGGGACCTGAGGCTTACTCCGTTTTCTTGACTGTATTTTAATCAGTGGGCTGGAGGTCTTGGAGGCCAGCGGAGAGAGTCTGCCATAGTGTTGCCCTACAGGGGTCCCAGGTCTAGGAGGCACCACCTGAATCTTGCAGTCATTTCAGCTTGGACCTAGCAGCCTTATTGGTAAATACCCTGCCTACAGAGTGGGGCTCGGACCTAGCCACAGTGTTCAGGGCTGAGGAAGCTGGGTGATCTGTGTTATCCCCGTTCCCTTGCGGAGCTAGATCAGAAAGAACTTTACAGCGATTGCCTTTGAATCCTTCCACGATTTATACATCATCGAAGGGACCCAAATGTGCTTTAAACAGAAGGCAGTGGAGGTCTTAGCACATTCCTTTTCGATCGCCGGGTCTTTCTGAATGTCCCGGAAGAGACATCTTATATGAAATGAACTGCCCTGAAGAAGGAGGGTTAAAAACACCCAGTCAGTTTAGGCTAGTGCAGACCACATCGTGGGCAGCAGAAGCTGTCTCTTGACAGTCTTACCCTTAAACCATGGAGGTTCAGCAAGTCTGCTGTGCCGTGTCCCCTCTGGTGTGGGGGGTGAGCCGTGTGGCTAGAAATCCCCATCTTTCTTTTCATCTTTGACCTCTCTGTGGAGAGCTCTGGACTCTTCACAGAACTCATTCCCTAGGATTCAGATGGCCATCGTCAGCCATTGGTTTTGGGTTTGTGGTCTCATCAATCTGGGCTGATGCTTGCTCTGGGGGAGATAAACTGGGTCGGAAAAGCGTGCTGGGGACAAGTTGGGCACAAGTTGGGGACAAGTTGCCTTTGAGGGTCTATGTAAAGCTCGCTGCTTTAAAGACACTTGGAGGACTGTGCTCCAGAACCTCCCCCAAGCCCCCTCAGATATTAGGTGACTGGGGGGGGGACCGTGAACGGACTCTGAGGGACTCCTGAGCCTCTTGTCCTTTCCCTCCTCCCGAAAATGACCTGTGGCCACTCGGTATTTGAGCTCCAAGATTTAAAATGACTTTTTCTTCCGAGGTGCTGTTAGGTATTTAAGGAGTCTTTGGGCTGAAAGGTTTTTTTCTTTTTTCTTTTTTCTTTTTCTTTTTGACCCTGAGGCATGGGAAAGGCATTTTCCTGGGGCTGGCAGGATGCTCTGGCTTTTCTGACGCCTTGGGCTTCACATGGAGTGAATGGATCCATGAGTCTGTCGTGGAGTTGGGAACCCTAGTATGCTTTGTCTTGCTTTCCTGGTTGGATTTGGGAGTTCGTGGAACGTGAGGTGATAATTAATGAATGCCTCCATGCATGTGCTCATTTGGTACCCCCCACCCCCTGCAATACACACATACACACACACACACACACACACACACACACACACACACACACACACACCCACACAGTTCTCTAGTCATTCAGGACACAGGGCCTAGGACCTTTCCCAGTTACCATGGCGTCCTTGGATCTTGGAACACAGCATTGTTAGATGATTGACAGTGACCACCAGGAGTAAGATACTTGTGAAGGTCTCTCAGATCCGAGAGGGTGGGTGAGGCTGCAAAGACCCCTGATCAGCCTTGGGAGGAAGCTAGCCAGAGCTGAGATTCTGTTAGAAGTTGGTGGGTCCTCTCCCATTTGAAACTCTTAACTGCTTTAAGGCTGTGGGGTGCTGAGAGAGAGAGAGAGAGAGAGAGAGAGAGAGAGAGAGAGAGAGAGAGAGAGGCAGGCAGGGGTGAGGAGAGAGCTTTTCCCAGTTTGAAATACTCCAGTATAGCATATTTTCTTACAGTGGGAGGAGTGGGTGCCACAGAGGGATGGTCAGGCTGAAGCGCACCCTAAGAGTGCAGTGTTATTTACTGCACCTCAAGATTTAGGTGTGGAAAATAATTTCTAACAGTGGGAGTCATTTCCACCCCCCGGGACGGAGGCAAGGGTATGGAAATCACTCGGAGACTGACGCAGCCATCAGGAACAACAGGGCTGAACTTTCCGCACAGGGCCGTGGATGTGGAGGGACACAGATATGGAAGGTCTTGCTTGGAGGGTCTGTTTGCAGTCAGGAATCACTTTTGTGTGGTTCTCGGCCTCCGGTGGCTGGAGCCACACCATAGAAATATCCCCCGCCAGAGAAGTCCTACAGATGCAGTGAGATTAGAGGATGTGCTGTGGCTGGTCAGTAGCCAGGGACAATAGGCTGGGGAGTGGCTTTTCCCTGGAGACCTGTGGGCTGGCCTTCCTTTCCCCAGTCCTCGAAGCACAGGCCCGTCACGGCTCCCACTGACCTCCCACTCAGGAGATATTTTTATCCTTTTTTTTTCTGAATGGCGAGGCGAGAGGGAACTTGAGTGAGTGACAGATTTAGCAGAAGGGAGATTTCCTGACTTGGGGTAAGCAGGTATAGGAGCCACAGCAAAGGTACCAGAAACCCTCACACCCTGGTAAAAGGCCTGGCCTGTTGAAACTGGTCATCATTTTATCTCTGCAGCTGACTGTTGCATAGCTTGCTAGTGGCTGAGAGAAAGGCCATCCTTGTGGTCCAGATGTATCTAAATGACTCTTAAATGATTCTGCATATCTCTCTTCTCTCTCTCTCTCTCTCTCTCTCTCTCTCTATCTCCTCTCTCTCTGTGTATTTCTGAGCTAAGGTCTCAGAACTCTTACTAGGAAATGGAAAGATAATTTTTGCTCCTTGAAGCCCAAAGTTCTGACCCCCATTCAGTGTGAGGTGGAGGCTCGCTGATCAGGTTTCGCTGAACTGGATATACTGCTGGGCCTCTGGGGGAGGGCCGGTGAAGTTCCTCATGTGTTTCAGAATTATTTGACTCCGTTTAGTGATCGAGCATTTATTTCGTGTTTGATGTGCGAAAGGCATTTGCGAGCACGTGCGAGGTTAGAGGGGTCTGCGCGCGCATGTACGGGCGCACACACGTGCACACGCACGCGTACATGTGTGCATTAGTGAAGGAATCCAGTCATTGGTCACAGAAGAGGACCTCCACGCCCCCGTCCCTTCACAGGCCGGGAAGAGGGGACAGTGGCTTTTAGCTGCACACTTTTAGAGAAATGGTAGCTATTCAGCTGTACCCACTACCTGGAGCCTTGGAGGTAGGCATAGAACACAGCCTCTTCTGATGCCCCCATCCTGGGACTCTGGGATGTTTGTGAGCATTAATTCCTAAAAACCTGGGAGGCAAGTGTCATGCCCCCCCCCAAGTCTGGGGCATCTCAAAGTGGTTTGGGGCACCTTGCTCATCACTCGCCGTCATGAGTGGTAGGAATGGTGGTGTGTGGGCCTCTGTGCATGCGTGTAACTTCAGAAATGTGTGAGTGCGCTTCCAAAGAAGGAAGGGAAACCATGTAGGGGCCTCTTAAGCCAGAAGGAAGGAAGTGGATGGCAGACTGACCCAGAGTCTTTCTGAACAGTCTCCATGGGGGGTGCATGTGTCACGTTGACAGTGGGCGCTTCAACCACTGCCCCTCTTTGTCTGTGGGCTCCTCATCCGTGCCTGTCTCTGAGGTGGTGCTTGAAAACTCCACTTTCTGAAGCTATTGCCACCATAAAGCTCGATTAGGTGATGACAATTCCCGAGCAAACATCTTCCTGAGACCCCCGGCTCCCCCTCCTTGCTTTGACTCTCCCATGTTTCCCTCCGAGGCTTAGTCTTTGCACAGCCAGACCCAGCCAGGGTATTTCTGGCACTGCACCAACCTTCAGTGAACTTGAGGCTCTGAGGAAGCGGGCGTTTGGAAGGATGAGAACAAGATTTCTCTTTTTATGTGGGTCTGTTAAACTCTAATGGACATTGGTGTCTGGCTTTAAATTTGGAGAGGGTCTTTATCTAACCCTTAAAACCGGAGTCATTTCCTGTAATTACGGCGCCCATCTCCCTCGTTTGGGGTATTCTGGCAGGGTGGGGGCACACTGGTTACCTTTCTTAACTGTGACCATGACATTCTGAGCTCCTGGTTGGTAGTAAGAATTTCTGGGCCAGGTCGTGCCAGAAGACGGCAGCCAGAGGCACGGTAGTGAGGGAGCCCCACGCCCTGCCTCTGCCACGGCCTCGCTTCTCTTTAATGAATTAATTTAGCTTCCCATACTTGGTATTCAGTAGTTATTTTGGGAGTCCCAAGGAGAAAACTGGGAGATTTAAAAAAAAAAAAAAAAA
>NC_034612.1:1294388-1295023 GCF_900095145.1 Mus pahari
AAAAAAAAAAAAAATCCCGACGCTTTTGCCGTGTCCCCCCTCTGAATAGCATTTGAGGGGGTTACAGTAAATTGAGGGCGATCTCAGCTCTCAGCCTGGGTGTCCCGGCACTAATGGTTAGCAGGGCCTATTACAAGAAGCAAAGTACATTGTAAATGGCTTATGCAGAAAAACCATTTAGATAAAAATGCAATTTTCCCCTTCTGCATGTAGTACTAAGAATTAATAGCATATTCCTTCTAAATGGGTATTTTCATATTATATTTTTCCCCCTAATGAAATTCTTCTCCCAAACAGGAGCAAGTTTCATTTGAACTTGGGGGTAGGATGGGTGGGTGTGTTTGGGAGCAGGCAGATGTAGCCGGCACCCCAGCTCCCCGCGGCTGCAGGGGAGTCCAGGGAATGACCATGCATGTGTAGGCTGAGACAAGCAGAGGGCTGCATCTACCCCGAGTGGGTTTTCCTTCTTTTTTTTTTTTTTTTTTTTTTTTTTTTTTTGGGTTTGGGGTTTTTTTTTTTTATTGAGCAATTTGTCTCTGTACCCTGGCCCTTCCCTTGAAAGTGGCCTCACCTCTCCAGCATGGGGGCGTTCCCATGATTCTCTCTGATTGTGTCTGCCTGCCTGCAGGCCAGCT
>NC_034612.1:1295048-1315273 GCF_900095145.1 Mus pahari
TTTTTTTTTTTTTTTTTTTTTTTTTTTTTTTAGGCTTGGGGTGTTTTTGATGCATTGAGCAATTAGCCTCTGGACCCTGGCCCTTCCCTTGAAAGTGGCCTCACCTCTCCAGCATGGGGGCGTTCCCATGATTCTCTCTGATTGTGTCTGCCTGCCTGCAGGCCAGCTCCTTCAGAGGTGACGACAGCTGGGGAAAGACCTGCTTTGTCCTGGGTTCACAGCCAGGGGCTGCACTGGGGGGCCAGGTCCAGCAGTGTCTGCCTGAATGACTGTTCTGGGGGGGGGGAGATCAGGTACAGGAGAGACAACAGCACACAGTAAAAGTATTTTGCGCTTGTCTCAGCTTCCCTGGGATTGGCTGGTGGGCTTGCCTTAGTCAGGTGATCGGGGTGGGAGGCATCGCTGAAGAACACGACAGAACCCCAGAACACAGCTCTGTGTTGTCTCCATGCGTGAAACAGGGTGAAAGTGAATGTTCTAAGATGGGAGAAACTTAACGCTTGTCTTTAATGATCCTGTCCTAAGACATCTCCCAGCTGAGAGAACTGCGAAGATCACACAGCATAGCTTCCAGTGAGCCTGCATGAGGCCTTTTCCTTTTTCACCGGGGGTGGGGGACAGAATCTCATCCAGCAAAGTTTTGTATGGACCAAAGCCAGGTTTCAAACCAGAAATTTCCAAAACCTTTCTAGACTGCCCTAGGACGCACTACCCCCGTGGGACCTTTCAACCCATGCTGTGCTCACACTCAAAGATGGGTCTGGATTCTGGGGAGGCCATGATGGCACTCATCCCTCCAGAGGAGAGACTGTGCCTCAGGCCCAGCTCTCGGGCTTTTTCTGAGCTGTGTGGCATCTGACGTCCTCTTCCTCACTCACTGACTGGCATCTCTGATGTGGAATGTTTGCCCCATAGAAGTCCTGTGAAGACGGTTGGGTAATGTTGCAGAAGCACAAGCTCTGAAGCCAGACCTGGGTTCAGACCCCATCGGCTCTCCTTCCTACTGTGTGCCCTTGGGTACTTTACTCAGTCTCTCTGTGCTTCTATGAAGGCTAATAATAGTTCTACCTCAGTGAGCCAGCACTTGGGAGCCCCAAGCACAGCTCCAGCCTTTATTGACGGCCTGCTCTGCCGGTTGCCTCTTGCATGAGACCTTTAGAGATGTAAGGCATACACAAAGCAGTGTTTTCACTGTTTGTCCGATCCGAGGGGTCAGGGAAACCGAGGCACATCACAGTGTCACGCCATCCTTGCAATAAGGATTCCGCCTCGCCATCAGGCTGGAGGGTGGGAGACAAGCTGTGTACAGACCCTCTTGTTTGAGCCTGTTGGACAGACCTCATGCAGGCATCGGTGGACTGGCGGCGCTGTCAGGCACTGTCAAGCACTGTTGGTCGCCAGCAGCTGGATGCACGGAGGTGTTTTTCTTCCTCCTGACAGCAATACCCGGCTGGGAAGCGGTCCCTGGTGTGCGTAACGGTCACACATCTCCCTCTCTCTAACCCTCCCCGTGATGGAGGAATTCATGAGTTACCCCGACCCTAGCCTCCCAATTCTGGGCAAGGAGCCAGAGCCAGCCATAAACAGTCTGGGAACTGACACTACACCCGCAAAACTCCAGTGTCTAGCACCTTAGGTGGGGCCTCAGCAACCTGGAGAATGGGGCTGAACAGGGAGAGTGACCTGGGGTGGGGGGAGGCAGAGTGTTGACAGATTGAGGTCTCTCTCTGCTGCTGCTGCTGCTGCTGCTGCTGGGTGTAAGGAACAGGGAGGCCTGCGTTGGATTCCCCCCTGTGCTGTGTGATCTTGGGCAGGAACTCTACCTCCCTGATCACTGGTTCCTTCCCCTGTAGACAGGTGGACTCTTGCGATCTTCTCAAGGGTGGGTGTTGGCTGAGCAGCAGAGAGGTGGCAGAGAGTTTGGGGTACTGAATTTGGAGGGAAGGGATGGTTCTCTACCCTCAACACAGTTGTGGACCCCAGCGTTCACGGCTGCCATCTGGGCTGTGGTGGCCTCAGGGAGACGTCCCCCATGGGAATTTTGGCAGCATCTAGATACAGCTCTGGTTGTCACTCTGAGTCCAGCTCCTTCTGGAGTCTACTGGATAGAGACCTGGCAGGCTGTGAAATGTTCCACTATGCATGTAGTGTGGCCCCTTTCCCCCAACAACAACAACAGCAACAACAACAACCACAACCACAAAAACCTATCCAGCAATACACATCAGTAGTGCCCCGGAAGCTGAGAAACCCCCAGATAGGAAAAACCTCAGATCACTCAACAGGTGCACACCAAGCCCTCACCATGCAGTGGGGCCACAGGGAGCCACAGGGACAGCCTCAATCCAGTGCAGTCTGCCTTTTAGGGAAGGAGATAAGCCATTGACAGCAAAAACAGAGTCTCGGGATGAACCAGCCTGGAAATGAGGAGGGGTGGGCACAGTGTGTATTACAGGGAGGTCTGCTGGAGATGGAGACACATGCTGAGTTCTTGATGACGAGAAGGAGTGGACGGTGGCATTCTGGGATATCAAATCAAAGCTGCGGATACCCTGGAGCTGATGCTTCATCCGCAGACTTTCTGGAGTCTTGAAGCCAGCCACGTCCAACAGTGCAGGCTCAAAGCAGTACGTACGGTCCAGTGGGTTCAGAGACGGCCAGGGCAGCAGTATTTCATTGTGGGCATGATGGGAGCTGGGAGGTTTTGGACTCTGGAGGGTGAGAGCCCATGTCACCACAGATTTCCAGGTACCCGGGGGATTTGAATCCAAGGCATTCAGAACATTTCCTTCCTTCCAAGCTAGGGTATTGGTTAGGGCAAGAGATGTCCCTGCCACCCTGGGAGGGAGAGCTGGGGGCACCAAGGTGGCCCAGCTTCCCTCACCCAGGAAGTCTGTTGTTCTCTGCTCAGGGCAAGGTAGGATTTATGTGCTGGTCCAGGGTGCTGGCCTCCTCTGTTCCGTCCCTCAGCCATTGTTCCTGAGGCCCAGGGAGGTCACCAGCAGGAAGGCACAGAGGCTCCACCCAGGTGGCGGCCCTGGCTTCCACCTTCTAGAAGCATTCCTCCCAGCTCTGTGTGTGGGAAAGGACTGTGAACCCAAGGCCTAAACCTCCGTCTTACAGATAGGGAGATCGAGGCTCAGCAGTAGGTCACGTGCTGCCCAAGGGCCTGCAACCTGGAGGGATGGTAGGCAGACTCAAACCGGCTCTTCTGAGCCATGCTTAGGAGAGGGCACAGGAGTGCTCTCTCACACTCTTTGCCTTTTCACAGTACAGTTTTTGCCCAGTGCTCCCCATAAGTAACAGGGATGGGCCTAGAGCCCTGGGTATCAGTGCCATTATGGGGTGTGGCTGGGGTGAAGCCAGCCTTATTTCCTCACTGGGCCTCGGGGATCCAAGACACGGATCCTGGCCTGTCTGGATGAGTGGGGAGCCCTTTGTGTGTACAGGGGCACAGGGCCACCCTGGGCACGGCTGCTTCCTGTTTTCAGGTGGGCCTGTCACAGATCATAGTGAGCATAGCAGCATCCTGAGCGAGCACCCCCGCTGCCTTTGACCCCTGAAGCTTAGACGCTCTCCAAGATCATCGGTCTCTGCCTGGGAGGAAATCTCCATTTCAGCCCGTCTGCTTACCCTTGCCCCCCACATCTCTTGTGATATGCCATGTTCCACCTTCAGCTTCTTACCATCTTCAAGACCACGATGACTATGGTGGGATTTCCCACATAGCTGTTACAGGCTTTGACGGAGAGGTGGTTTACATCATTGATAGGTAGAATCGGAGACCTGCAGGCATTGAGGGATGCTGCCGAGAGACGGGGAGTCAGCATTCCTGCACAGTGATCTTGGGCAGGACCAAGGGAGAGATCGGTCTGTAGTTTGGGGTTGTGATAGTCCCAGGGGCAGGGGTATGGGGCTTCCGAGGTTGGCTGTGTGTTTTCTAGTGCAAGCCAGTATAAAAGTGCATTTGTTGAGGTGTGAATTATTAGCTTTTGTTCACTTATTACTTGTGTAAATGTGTGTGTGTGCACGTTTCACGGTGTATACCTGGAGGACGGAGGACAACTTGTCGAGGTCAGTTCTCGCCCTCAACTATGTGTCCTGGGGATTGAACTCAGGCCATCGGGCATGGCAGCCAGGGGCTGCACCCGCTGAGCCATTTTGCCAGCCCGAATCCATTCATTTTTAACCCCCCTGCTCCGTGCAGCTGCTTCTTCGATCTCTGCTTGTGTGGGCTCTGGAGGACCCGCCCCTTGCTAATGTGAGGAAACTGCTGTAGAAGGTCCCCTGGAGGTTGCTAAGAACATCTCACAGGCATCACCAGGTTAGGGTTAGGGTTAGGGTTAGCGGCATGTGGGTGTGGGCAGTGAAGACACAAGCTCGACGGCTCTTAGTCATCACAGGCCCATCCTTGCTGCTTGTCACCTACCCCGGTCACCAAGGCGGGATGGGAGAGGCATCATGTCGGTCTTCCCTCTTCTGAGACATAGCCCAGGCTTGCCTCAAACTCACGTTTTCAAGGTTGGAGCGGAGCTGGCCGGGGATGGATGCTCTCCCTTCTTTAGCAGCCACACCAGCATGTTCTTTCACCCTCCCCTGCCCCCATGGATCTGTACTCCAGACAGCCAGACCTGTGTCATTCTGACTGCCATGGTGACTTGGAAGAGATCCAGGCTGTTGAGGAGCCTGGAACCGTGCAGGGTCAAGAAAGCACAGCCTGAACACAGTGGTGCACAACCCAGTGACTTAGGTTCCCCCACACCTTCCCCTAGGCCAGCTGTTCTCAACCTGTGGGTTGGGATCCCTTGGGGGGGGGCAAGTGACCTTTTTCACAGGGGTCACCTATCAGGTATCCTGCCTATCAGATATTTACGTTACAATTCATAACACTAGCAAACTCACAGTTATGAAGTAGCAAGGGAAATAATTTTATGGCTGGGGGTGATTCCAACAGAGGAACGGTGTTAAAAGGTCATAACGTTGCTCTAGGCAGTGTCCCCTGCCTGCCCTGGTGCTGCTGGCCAGCCTCCCACCTTGTTAAGCTCCCCCCCCCCCGTGCATTCTCTTGGTTTTTATTATCATTTAACAGGGTCCGGTTAGAAATCTATGTGACCAGACCTGCCTGGCTGCATTTGAAGACAAGCAAGGATCCATAGTTTCATTGGGGGCGTGCGCGCGCGCAAGGGGAGTGTGGTCCCTGGAGAAATCAAGTTCAATAAATTCCTCATCATCTCCGGCTCCAAATAAAGGTGGCCTCAAGCGGCCTGAGTACCCCCCCAGCATGGGGCAGCTCAGTTTCTCCCTCAGAGTAGCCACCCCTGCCCGGGAAGACCCTGGCCAAGGACCCGGTCAGGGTTAATTGGTCCAAAGCACACCAGCCCCAGCTGATGCTGGGGATGCTTGAGCCCAGATCTATCTTAAGTTTGCTTGGGTGGAGCTCTGTGGGAGGAAAACTAGAGCCAGTCTTCTTTCTGCGCGCCTCTTCCCTTCTCCAGAAGCTCCTGTCTCCTCTGTGATGCTTACCGCTAGCACCGCTGGGGTGGAGCTGCAGGGTGAGGGTAAGCCTTTGCTGTTTAGGGTGTGCTGGGAGAGAGCTCAGCCCTGCCCCTGCCCTGGACTCTGGGATGTGGGATCCCCTCCCGCCCTCCTTATCCTTGGACACTGAGCCAAGCCTGAACTGTGGAAATGGCGGGCACTGATGGCAGCCACCACTCAGACATGATCTTGTAGTACAGGCTAGGCCTCATTCACTGCTTCAAACCGGCAGGCTGGCCAGGCTCAGGTGATGGACGGACGTCATTACTCACTGCAGGCTATCCTGGTAGGGAAACTGAGGTCTGGCAGGCGGTACTGGGCTCAGCCTCCCGGCATCAGATAGGTTGGGTGGAGCTGGGTGCCTCTTCCCCAGGTCTCAGTCCGCAAGTCTCTCTGCACGCCCCGCCCACATGCTACGCCCCCTCAGCCATGCCCACCAGCAGGCCACGAACCACAGCAAGACCCCGCCCATACACCACTACATCACATGCCCCACTCCCTCACACCCTGCCTCTCACACCACTGTATCCCGTTAAGAGGGGGCTTGACTCATAGGTGGGAGTCCTAGCTATTCTGTAGTCACCCAGTGGGGCTGCGGGCACACAGTGGGGGCTGCAGGCACATAGCTACCCTCAGTGTCCTCATAACTGAGACCCATTTTACAGATGAATAGACTGATCTAGGCTAGCGTAAGGAAACACAAAGCTCTGGCCCAAAGAGGTCACCAATGGGAAATCAGAGGTGGGTGGGGTTTCCGGGTGGAGAACTGCCAGGGCAACTGGTCTGTCTGTAATTATGGGTGTGTGCTGTCTCCAGACTTCAGTTTCCCCATCTGAGAACTGGGAAGATGGCAGTGTCAGGTCTTAGGGGAAGAAGGCTCTAGTAGGGTGATCCACCCTGGGCTATGGGTAGTTGCTACCGCACACACTTAGCCTCAGTTTCCCCGTCCATTCAAGGCCTGCACTGAGGCATGGGAAGAGCCAGAATGGTGTCTGGGAGCCTGGGTTCGAATCCTATGGAGCCCCATGTAAACCACTTTTTCCCCTCTGAGCTGGGTGAAGCTAGGCATGAAAGAGGCTAGCCTGAGGTCTTCCAGGACATAGTCCCTGGCCCAGTGCAGCCTGGGAAGATTTGCATTGGCCGAATCAGACCCCAGCCTCCCGCCCCAACGTGGTTTCCAGCCCCTCCCACGTGATTTCTGGTCCTCCACCCACTGCTGGACATGGTTTCCTGTCCTTTCTCCCTCCCCCCTCAGTTGCTCAGGGGCCAGCCTGGGGAAGCAGCTCCGGGACCAGTGTTCCCAGTGTTCCCTTTTTGGAGCTCTGGCAGGGCCAGGGCCAGGAGGGGTCTGCAGCTTGGGCAGGACAGCCTGTTTGGGGGCTCGTTTGGGCTCCACCATGGTGTGAGGCCTCTTGGGGCAGGCTGGGAAAGCCAGGTCCTTCCTTGGTCTCCTGATTCCCAGTCCAGCCCTGGACTGGGCCCAGAGTAGTCGGGAAGCCCCAGCCTATGAGCTACAGGCCTGGTGATGATGATGATGATGATGATGATGATGATGATGATAATGATAGTGATGATGGTGATGATGATGCCTGGCGATGAGGGTGATGAGGGTGATGAGGGTGACAGCTAGCGAGGCATCTGCTATTATTTCTGACATCACCATAAACATTACTATCATCATCATCACAGTCACCATCATCATCATCACCACCTCCGCTGCCATCACCACCCTTCAGCCCCTGCATCTCCAAGACTCCACAGGGTGATTTTACCACCCAGGACTTACACGGGGGAGGGGGCTGTGAGGTTCATTGTTTTCAGAGGGATAACTTTAGGTCAGTAGGTAGCCCAGGCTGGTCTTCCCCCTCCTGTCTCATCCGTGCTTCAGCATGTGATGTGCACACTTCCTGTGAGCCAACTTTGGCTTGGTGGCTTGTGGGTCTGGGGATCACCGAGGTCGCACGCTCAGCACCGAGTATTAACTGAGATGGACTGTCATGGTGGCCGGTACCCACGTGGGGCTGAATCCCTGAGCCAGGTCCAGTGACCCCAAAGATGTCCTTTGACCCTGAGGGTGACCCTGAAACTCTACCATGGGGCGGAGACTTCTTGTCAGGAGAGACACTTGTCACAGCTAGCCCTCGGCCAACTGGTATGTTTTCAGCAGTTTATCCCAGCCTTGTGGCTGTGGCTTCTGTGGGACAGCCTGGCCTGGCCGGTTGTAAAGGACTGATTGGGTGGAGTCTCGTTTCTAAATCTCATTTAATTTAGAGAAGTCAGGGAAGATGGTGCACGTGTTCGGGGATGAGAGGCAGATAACATCGGAACACCCCGACTCTGGCCTCTAGACCGTTTGCTGCAGACACTGCATGTGTAGACACTATATGTGTGGCTACTATGTGTGCAGACACTGTGTGTGTGGGCACTGTACATGTAGACACTGTGTGTAGACACTGTGTGTGTAGACACGATATGTGTGGATACTGTGTGTGTGGACACTGCATGTGCAGACACTGCATGTGCAGACACTGTAGACACTGTATGTTCAGACACGGTGTGCAGATACTGCATGTGCAGACACTATATGTGTGGACACTGTGTGTGCAGATGCTGCGTGTGTAGACACTATATGTGTGGACACTGCATGTGCAGACACTGTGTGTGTGGACACTGCATGTGCAGACACTATACGTGTAGACATATGTGTGGACAGTGTGTGTGCAGACACTGTATGTGCAGACAGTGCATGTGTGGACACTGTATGTGCAGACACTGTGTGTGCAGACACTGCATGTGCAGACACTGCATGTACAGACACTATGTGTGGATACTGAATGTGCAGATACTGCATGTGCAGAGTTCTTGCTGACCCTGCAGTGTACACAAGGCATGTGGGAGTGAACACAGCACCCACTGCTGGGAAAGTTAGCTCTAGGGATGCACTGCCAACCTCCCCACACCCCTCCCCCACTGACCTCCCATGCCGACCTCTCCCCCAGAGCTGGGGACCCATGGGCCTGTCTGAGGTCAACTTAAATATCACTCAGAACTCAGATATCATCCCCGAGATCCATGCTGTAGCCAGGCAGGATGGGCAGGGGGGCCTTCCCAGAGCAGAGGACATGGCTACCACCTGTCAGCCATGGTCAGGTCTAGCCTGCGCTCTTTCTTCTCCCTCTCTGGATCTAAAGCCCAGGAGAACGTTCTAGGATCCAGGCTCTGAGGCAGGGCTGTTGGTGTGTGTGGGTTCTGGGAAGGGTGTGGGTGCTCCCAACTTTGAGCCTGGGGGAGCACCTGACTGTGAGCCTGGGGGGAGCACCTGACTGTGAGCCTGGGGGGAGCACCTGACTGTGAGCCTGGGGGGAGCACCCAACTGTGAGCATGGAAGAGCACCCCGACTGTGAGGCTGGGGGAGCACAGTAGGCCCTCAAGAAGTTCTTTGTCTTCAGCCATCATGAGTCTTCTGCAGGTTACTCATCATATTGTCCTGGAGGCTCAGAGTGATGGCAAGGCTTCCTGACTGTGGGGCTTTGACGGGACCTGGCAAATTACAAGACCTACTGTGTGCAATACCAGAGCCAGCCCAGTGAGCAGAAGACAGGGCCCTTGGTATATAGAAACCCCACCGTTGGGTTATACGGACGAGTTTGAGAAATTGGGGAGCCCTGTTACAGTAGGGAGGGCGCCAGGTACCACAAGGGGTACTGTGTGCTCACACTGCTGTGCTCCTAGGTGGCAGAGGGCTGTGAAGGCCCATGACCATGCCCGTAGAGTGTCTAGGATGGAGCCCGTCATGCTTGTGCCATGACCTAAAATGCCTGGCCTTGGCTTCCATGCTATCCAGCCCCTACCAGCCCTGTCTTCTGGGGTCTTTTTTCTGTCTTCTTTGGGACGTCGCAGGGACAAGGAGCTTTGACCTCTGCCCTGGGAGGAGAAGAAGCTCTGGGCTCCGGTCCAGCCCCTGTGTCCTAGAGACATAAGCCAAACAGAGAAAACTGATGCCGAGGTAGAGTATGGGTATTACCAAATGCACCTCGCCAGAGGGGATCTGACAGGAGGTGAGGCCATGCTGACTCAGTCACTGGCCTCCACCCCTGCACCTGCCTCCTCCCTCCGAGGCCTCTGCTGCTCCCGGAGTCCACACCCTACCTTCCCGGGTTATGCCAGAAGCTGTGCTTGTGTGTTACAAGCCCAGTGGGAACTTTCAGAGCTAAGCCAGTCACCAGCAGCTCAATCTTTCAAAGTCTTCTCCCACCCTCAAGGGAGAGATTAAGGAACATTTCCCAGCAGTCCTCAGGGCGGTTGGGGGTGGGAAACACCCACCAGGGGCTTCTGCAGGTCACGATTCTGTCAGCTGACTCTCCGCCTTCCAATCACTGAAGGGATAGCAGCCAAGAATCAGGCAAGCCCCTGAGGTCACACAGCCAGGTTCTGACAGACTTGGCACCTGGTTTTCTGTAATGGGAGAGGAGACCCTGGTGAGAGGGGCATCGGACCAGGCACTCCTCTTTCCAGAGACTCGGAGGTGGGCTCTCACAGGAAGTCTCAGGAGGTGGGACCTGGGGGTGAGCTCCCAACACAGCGCCCAGAGATGTCTGTTCCCACTGCTGGGATGGATGTAAGCGGTGGCTCCTTCTAAGTCCAGCGGCTGGTTAACATGACGTGGACTCTCGACTCATACAGTCCTGTGTTCGAATCTAGCCTGTCACTCTCAGTCATGCGGCCTTGGTCCCCACAGGCTGCCGGGAGGATCAGCTGGGGGCTGTGCATGTGGCTCAGTCGGCAGAGTGCCAGCCTAGCATGCGTGAAACCCTGGGTTTGAGCCTTAATACAGCAGAAGCAGTCTGGCCATTCACAGATGTAATCCCAGCCCCGGGGAGGTGGACATGAGTTCAAGGCTAGCCTGGGCTGTGTGAGACCCTGTTTCAAAAAGACATCCACTCCCAGGCTATCCCATCTCTGTCTTGTAGTTTGTCGTCCAGGATGCTCCTCTGGCCTGATGTGCCCTGCTTGCTCCATCTCAGAAAATTCATCTTCCTTCTGTGGAAATGCCTGGACTGATTTATTTATTTATTTGGTCTTGGTTTTGTTTTTGTTTTTAATTCAAAAGCATTTTTAGAGCAACTTCAGTTCATTGGTTTTATTTTTTCCTTTGGAGGTAAGAAGGTGTCCGGTCAGCTAAGAGCAAAGGTAGGGTTATAGAAACCAGTCGGGCTATTTCAGACCTCCTAAGCCTTATGGCGTGATAGCCTTGTGTGTGTAGAGCATGTATTGATGCCTTCTTCCTTGTATAAACTTGAGCCTCAGGTTTGAAGGTTGGCAAACTTTCTCTGCCCAGGAGCCAGTTAAGATTTGTGGATTATACAACACAGTGGTTTGTTTGACCTGGGTAATGGTGTGCCCAGATTTTTGGTTAACTATTGTTTGTCTGCAAAGCTCAGACTCAGGCCATAATGACTTGAAAAATAGCCACAAGGAAGCCCACATGCTAGTAAAAGTTTACTTGTAGGAGTGAGCCAAGGTTAGCTAGCCTGGGGTAAGCATCTCCGTGGCTAGCCTTGAATAATCGTCTCTGTAAGTAGCCTGGGGTAAGCATCTTTAAGTCTTAACCTGGCGTAAGCTTCTCTATGGCTAGCCTGGGGTAAATGTCTCTGTTGCTAGGTCAGGAGACAAGACAGGGCCCTCAGCGGTTTTGAGGTCTAGATTGGGGTACTGCTAGCCGCAGTTGCTGCCTGTCATGAAATATCTGCATGAGTGGTCTCCTAGCTGCCCTGCGCCTGTGTCTCTGATCTCACAGCACACACAGGGAAGCTGAGAGTCAGCAGCGGGACCCACCTGACCCTACCCATGCACCGTGGGGAAGATCTTAGTATTTCCCTTCCTGGGCCTTATAACTTCAGTGAGGACTCGATGTGAGATGCAGGCTTTGATCATTGCATCTGTCTGTCTGTCTGTCTGTCTGTCGTGCAGAAGGGAGGCATAGGTGCAGGGAGGTGTGGCGGACTGAAGTGAGGCTACCTGGGTCTGGGGACCCAAGCTGGAGGTGTGACTTGGGTGCCGTCCAGGGTTCCTGGTTGTCCTAGTTAGGCAAGAGTTTTTCAGAGTGCCATTCAGGTGTTGTGACAATGGCTTTGATCTCCAGCTTGCTCAGGGTTGAAAGACACCAGGGACTGTGTGTTCTTCCAAGTCAGGAGTCCTGTGCCAAGATTGGGATAAGGAAGGTGCAGGTTCTTACCCACCTTGACATATTCGCAATACCCTGGCCGTACACTGATTCCTCCCGGGCTCCCCGCTGCTTTCAGAAGGACCAAGCTCTTTCCTGGATACCCCAAGAATGAGCCCACTGGGCCTTGCAGCTTGCTCTCCTCACCCCCAACCCCAACTCTAAATCAGAGTCTAGGCAGGGTTCTGGATGCCCAGGGCTGTGTGAGGCTATTTGTTGTTCAAAAAGAGCCCCTTTCCCCCACATGGTGTCAGAAGTATATCTTCCTCTCCTGAAAAATTCTGTGCTCACCCTTAAATTTGCCTACACACCTCCCCCAACTCTGAGTCCTCACTGAGACCAGTCCACAGCACAGCCTACAGCATGGCCATGGCACAGCCCACGGCATAACCCTCAGCACAGCCCACATCATAGCCCACAGCATAGCCCATGGCACAGTCCACAGCACAGTCCACAGCACAGCCCACAGCACAGCCCACGGCACAGCCCACACCATAGCCCACAGTATAGCCCATGGTATAGCTCATGGCACAGCCCACAGCACAGCCCACAGGACAGCCCACGTTATAGCCCACAGCATAGCTCAGGCCACAGTCCACAGCGCAGCCCACGACATAGCCCACTGAACAGCCCATGTCATAGCCCACAGCACAGCCTTTTACTATTTACTGGCATGTGACAAAATCTCTTCTCTGGCTGCAAGCTCTGAGGACAGGGCGTGGGTTGGAGTGACCTCAGAGCCTAGACTCTGCTGTGTTGTACATGTCTCTCTGTCCTATGAGCATCTCCACAGGGCCACTGTGAGGGTCACTTGGAGAAAAAGGCTTGTTTGTCCTAATGGACAGAATATTGTTGGGCCAGGGAGACAGTGAATATAATAACCTGATGTGTGAACATGAGGACCCAAGTTCAAGGCTCAGCACCAGCTGGAGAGCAAGACTGCAACTCCAGCAGCATGCAGAGTGGAGGCAAGGAGATGTGGCTTGCTGCTGGCCGGCTTTAGCTCCAGGTCCAGTAAGAGACCCCGCCTCAAGGGAATAAAGCAGAGAGCAATGACCCAGGACGTGGACATTGTCCTCTGGTTCCATAAGTATGCTTACAGGAGCACACACCTGCAGGTACTCCTGACACATACACCCAAAACACGGCAACTCCCCCACCTCCACCATATATACCCCCACCATACAATACTCTATATATACCATACACACACATACATACCACACACACACACACACACACACACACACACACACACACACACACACTTCTATATACACCATATACACCATACATACCACACACACATTCATACCACGCACAAACACATACACACATCATAAACTACACACACATACATCACATACCACACACACCACATACCACACACACACATTTCATACCACATACTCACACATGCACACACCACATACCACACACACACATCACATACCACACATACAACACACACACTCTCATACACAGCATGTACACACATGTACATACCATATATACACATATCACATAGCATGCACATACTCATGCACAATATACACATCACATACCACACACGCACACACACACTACATACCACATACTCACACGTGCACATACACACACCATGCACACACACATACATACCATATACACACATATCACATAGCATGCATACACTCACGCACACACACACATACACATCACACACAAACCACACCACAGTATACACACATATGCTCATGTCACCCACTCTGCATACACACTTACTGTTGAAGTTACCATATCCTGGCAGAGCAGAGTGCACGAGGCCTTTAGAGCTCAGAGAGGTTTAGTGTCATGTGTGAGGTGACCCAGCTTTCAGTCTCTATTCACTGTACAAAAGTACAACCAAAGTCAGGGCCATTCATCTCCAGGCAGCAGGCAGCAGGAGTGGTCATGGGTGACAGCTCACCCGACACTCATGAGGCTGGCCTTTGGGACCATGCTCTTTCTGTCCTGCGTCCTGGATGAGGACTGGGGGCTTGGTGGGAATTTGTGACTGGAGGAGCTAAGTCCCCAAGAGTCAGGTCAGCCAACAGACCACTGGGCGTGTTTCAGGCCAGGATCTCCCAGAGGAGGGTCATCAGAGTTGCTCCAGCCTGGAGAGAGGATGCCCAGCCTGTGGACAGTGTCCCTTGTGCCCCCTACGTTCCTGCTCCCACAGCCTTCCCTCCCAGCTTTGCCCTTTCCTCCCCTCAGGGCCCATCTGACTGACAGCTACCATTGTCTCAAGGCAATGCGAATTGTTTGCCCAGAGTCCCCACAATGGCTTCCCTCACTTTTCTGGGCCCTGAAAGCTGGGCTCATGGACTCCTGATCTTCAGCGAGGCTTTTATCCAGCCCGGTCCTGTGCTGGGACTGAAGGGCTTGCAGGATTTTCTTTTGGGACTGTGACAAAGGGCGTAGCTGCGCGGAGCGGGTGTTCGTGAGACAGCTTTCAAGGGGCCCCTGCGTCCGTCTACCTTGGGTAATTCTTAGCTCACGGTGTGAATCTGAGCATCCTTCCTAGAGAGCAAGGAGGATATTGACCAGAGGAAGGTGGTGGAAATAGAGAATCAGGAGAGACCCATGATGGAGGTACTGGGCCATAGTCCCTACCACCCACACCTACTGGGACATTTTATCTCTGCAAATAACTGCATACCAGACAGTGTAGGTGTGGCCGGCTGTACTTCTCATCAGCTCTGTGGCTGTAGGACTGTGAGTTTAGTCTCCCTGGACTCAGTTTCCATTGCTGTGAAATAGGCTGAATATTTGGCTCCTGTGCCCTGGCTGTTTCGGTGACCCAAGGTCAGCCGAGCCTGTGGCTCTCTTACCACCTGTGGCTGGCAGTACAGAGACATGGTGGGGCATGGTTAATGTCCCTCCTTTTTCTCTGTCATATGACACTGGAACTGGACATCATAGGGAGAGAGCTGAGGCCACAACATGGCAGTGGGCAGGTAGCTGAGGTCAGGTGCTGCCTGTCTTGGTTCATGTGAGAGGCCACGTAGGCCTCTGTCTCTTGCTTTGGGGGCCTCAGTCCTGCCCCAACCTTTGCCTGTAAGATGGACTCACTCCCAAGGGACTGAAGGACTGTGGGTCGGCCAGTACCCTAGCTAGCTGTCCTGTTGCTGGGATAAGACACCTGAGCAGAAGAGGTTTAAGGAAGGGGGTTTTGTTCAGGCTCAGGGATACAGTCTGTCATGGTGGGGAGACGTGGCATTGACTGATCACATCATACCATGGCCAGGGAGAGGGAGAGATGGACGTAGTACTCAGCTCACATTCTCCCCTTTGTTTGGTCCCATGTGGTGGAACTGCCTATATTTATGATAGGTCTTTCTTCTGTGATCAGCCCAGTCCAGGCCATCCTCACAGGAGTCCCAGAGGCTTGGGTCCTAGGTGACTCCAGAGCCCGTGAAAGTAACAGCCAAGCACAGCTGGCATGGGGTGCGTGCCAGGCAGGACTGTAAGTTTAGGATAACCTGGGCTACACAGAAGGACTGTGTCGCACTCCCTCCTATAAAAAGGAAGGCTGGACAGCCACCTGCCACGGTCATCCGAGAGGCCTGCCTAGTGAGGGTAAGGGGTTTACACAAGGCCACACAATGGGCAGGGTAGCATGAAGACATTGAACAGATAGATACCTAAGAGGTATTCGCTGTGTGCCAGGAGCAAGAGGGGTGAGCTGTGGGCTGCCTCCTGAAACTCCACACAGACTGTGGAGATGGGGTCTTCCACGCACAGGTGGTCCTTGTGGCTCAGCCTCTGAGTATTCAGCCGCCCTGTCCAGAATGAGTGTTGACAGCCACGCCCCACCCTGTCCAGAAGCAAGCTCTTGGAGACAAGCCTTAGCACTGTGGTAAAGAGAGTTGAGGGCAGAGGAGACGGTTCAGTCGGTAGAGCGGGATGCAGGGATGGGGACTGGGCTTATATTCCCAGCGCCCATGTTAAACCTGGGCGTGGTAGCATGTACTTATCACCACACTTGGGAAGTAAAGAAAGGAGGGTCCTTGGGGCTGGGCAGTCAAGAGAGCCAAGAAAGGAGGGTCCTTGGGGCTGGGCAGTCAAGAGAGCCAAGAAAGGAGGGTCCNAAGAAAGGAGGGTCCTTGGGGCTGGGCAGTCAAGAGAGCCAAGAAAGGAGGGTCCTTGGGGCTGGGCAGTCAAGAGAGCCAAGAAAGGAGGGTCCTTGGGGCTGGGCAGTCAAGAGAGCCAAACTGGTGAGTGTCCGTCTCAGTGAGGGGTCCCGTCTCAAAACCTAGGAATTACAGAGGAAAACACCTTTGTGGATTCTGGCTTCTACATACTACACACACACACACACACACACACACACACACACAAACATACACTCAGGCACTCAGACACACTGGCAGATGGGTGTGCATACATACATGCACACATACATATGTACACACATAAACGCATGCACACACAGGCACATATGCACACATGCATGCACACACACAAATGCATATGTGCATACACATGCACACACATAGGCACCCTCCCATGCACACACAGGGACATGCGTGCACATATGCACTCTCACACAAATGCACTTATGTACACACACAGACAAGCACAATCTATACATACAAACACGTGTACACAGATACATACAGGCACATGTGCACATGTGTATGCACACACTTGTACACATGCACACACATACACACACACACACACACACACACACACACACACACACACACACACACACACATTAGATGACCCTTCCACAGGACTTAAACCCTTGAACTATGTCTTCAGCAAGCCTGAGAGGCCTACGGAGCTGGGTGACATCATTCTCATCAGGCCCTGCTGTCAGGAATTCATCCACCTGAGCCTGTGTTTCCAGGTGTTTGATCTTGGCAGCCTGGGGGGAGGAGCCAGGACATACAACTGCCTCCCTTTGTGCGTGCCAGCAGGGCATGGGCCTTGGGTTGGTGACCCCACACCCCTGTGGATCTGACAGCTGGACAGGATGGTAGGAGTCAGCAGGGGTGCAGAGGGAGGGTGCTCCAGGCAGTGTGGATGTGGCTGGGTCAAGGCTTTGTGTAGGGACTGCATACAGAAGGAAAGACAGAAAAATGACCCACTTCTGAGGCCAAGCGGTAAGTGTGACCAGGAAGTCGTAAAGTCAGGGCTCAGTCCTGGGGACTGGGGAGCTACGGAAGGTTCCAGTAGGAGAGAGGTCTGTTCAGGCCTGTGCACAGTAGATACAGAGAGTAGATGCAGGCTGGAGCTGGTGTGGGTAGGCTGGAGCTGGTGTGGGCAGGCTGTCTCGAGGAAAGGAGGTCGGTCACCCAGCCCTGAGACCCAGCAGCTCTGCCCCAGCCAAGGCCAGAAGTCACAGGAGACAGCCTCTCTCCCTCTACCCCTCCTGGGTCCAAATAAAGGAAATTCAAAACACGCTTCCCTTTGTGGGAATCGGGTGAGGTGGATGTTGGGGGCGGCATTAGCTGGTGTTCAGGCCCACACTCCCTCTTACGTAAGCCACAAGATAAAAATACCGGCTCAGCCTCAAGCTGGCCGGAGGGAGCCCCCACAGAGACGAAAGCACCGCTATTCTGGGTCTGGCACCCCCAAATCCTGGGCTGTTGAGTAGCACGTGCAGGCCCTGGGCCTTTTGGAGGGTTGGGTGTCTGGTGGACGCAGCCAGAGGTGGGATCACTCCCCTCCCCTCTGTGCCCACTCTACACAAACTAGCTGGACCCCATTCATGTCCCCCATCTTGGTCATCCCTCTGAAAGGCAAAGAACAGAAGGCCAGACCAGAAGCCTTTTCCCAGGACTCAGAATGGTTCTTGGAGAGCCTCGGAGGCAGGAGGCTGCGAACAAGGTTGTTGGTGCCTAAGCATGGGCCCCAGGTGGGATCCTGGCTGGAGATTGTGTGCACAACAGAGGCAGCCAGGACTGCTGTGCCGGCCCAGAGGAAGAAGGAAAAGACAGGGAGAATGAGTCATGGGGGAAGAAGGGAAGAGGAAGGAAGGGAGAGAGGGAGGAAGGGGGAGGGGGAGGGAGGAGATAAAGGAGGAGGGAGGAAGGGAGGAGGAGGGGGAGGAAGAGTGAGGAAGGGATAGAGGAGGAGGGAGGGAGGGATAGGGGAGGAGGGAGGGAGGGAAGGATAGAGGAGGAGGGAGGAAGGAAGGGAGGAGGAGGAGGGAGCAAAGGAAGAGGGAGGAAGGGATAGAGGAGGAGGGAGGGAGGGATAGGGGAGGAGGGAGGGAGGGAAGGATAGAGGAGGAGGGAGGAAGGAAGGGAGGAGGAGGAGGGAGCAAAGGAAGAGGGAGGAAGGGATAGAGGAGGAGGGAGGGAGGGATAGGGGAGGAGGGAGGGAGGGAAGGATAGAGGAGGAGGGAGGAAGGAAGGGAGGAGGAGGAGGGAGCAAAGGAAGAGGGAGGAAGGGATAGAGGAGGAGGGAGGGAAGAAGACAGGCGAGCAGTGGGCAGTTGGTTCCAGTAGCCGCTCAAGCCAAGTCAGACCCTTCCCAGTCCTGGTTTCTCTGTTCCCTCCCATTTACTTGACTCCAGGGTCTGAAAGCCCAAAGGCGAGACACGCACAAAAGGCCAGACACGCACAAATACCCCAGTGCACAGGTGCTGGCTGCTATTGCTGTTGGGCCCTCAGGAGAAGCAAGGACACATCGGGCATCTGCCCCCTGGCCAGGCCGCACTGCTTCTTCTGTTTCTGTGGCCAGAAGCCTGGCAAACAGAAGCCCACATAGGTCTTGTGGGTGAGCCAGACCAACTCTGACCCCAATGCCGTGAGGCAAAGCCATCGGGAGTGATGGCCGTGGGTGGGGTCTGTGGCCATCTTGTGAGGAGGATGGGCCTTGGAGGTCTTACAGGGGCCTCCCAGAGCCAGCCTCGGTCCTAGCTGTGGGCATGAGAAATCTATCTCATTTCTCATAGGAGCTGTTCAAACTCTCCTGCCCTGTCAGCTTTGGGCCCTGGCCCCTGGGAAGTCACCATCAGTCAGGTTTATGTAGAGACAATGGTGCCCCTCCCCTCTGGCTGGACCCTGTCAGACCTCACCTCTACACACGAATGAGACCTACCTACTCTTCTGCTGTGGGAACCTGGCCCACCCAGCATGACCCCTCCATAGCAAATGGAGAAAGAGGTACTGCAGATAGTCCAGCGGCCTGGGAACAAGGGTTCTTCACCTATCACGAACCCCAGCCTAAAAAGAGAAAGCCAACCTGTGGCATCTGCCAGCAGTGTGTACCCAGCGATCCCAGGTCTCCCTCTACCCCGGGGGCTTGGTGAGGGGACCGTGTTGCCTCTGGATTGCTGAAATGGCAGCCTGGGTGTGCCCACCACCTGAGGCTTAGGGACTCAGAGTCTTCCTGGCCGGGACAAGCTGGAACTTGAACAGCTTCTTTGGGATAGATTTTTTTCATCTGTGAGTTGACAGCCTGAGGGGCCACCATCCAAGGGCATGATGGGTACCCCCACGGTAAAGACTCCGTAGATGAGGATGACTGCAGTCGTGCTTGCATAGTCACGAGCTGAAGGACAACATTCTCTCCTGAAAGGACCAGGTGTAGACACTAGGCTGGGGTTGACTGCCTCGTAAGTTCCCTGAGGAGACTGGGGGAGTTCTGTACCCACGCAGTGTGCCATCAGGCCAGACCCTCACCCTCTCTGAGCCACAGGTGCTTCTTGCCAAAATGGAGGAAGAACTGTGCTTTGCTGGCTTGTTGGGGGATGGGATTAGACGGTCCTGGATTCTACCTCAGGTGCAGCAAGTGTCGGGCATGGGGAACAAAAGCAGAGAGTGGCCAGGGAGTGGATTTCTTTGAGCCTGCTAGTCACACATGCTTAAGAAGTAGCGGGGGACACCCCTATTTCCTATCATCGTCCTGGGGCTTGCAGTCAGAGCTGGGCGGGGGTCTTTCTGCCCTGAGCCCCCGTGGCGCACTCCTGCTTTGATGAGGGGTTCTATTTCTTGGTGCCTCTCTCTCTCTCTCTCTCTCTCTCTCTCTCTCTCTCTCTCTCTCTCTCTCTGTGTGTGTGTGTGTGTGCATCATGGATGCAGGCATGGCTGCATGAGTCTCCTGAGCAGATGACCTGTCCCTTGTGGGATAGTCCACTCTGGAATGATCCACCATGGGGCAGGAAGCAGAGATTCTTCTGGAAGCAGGGTCTGTAAGGACTGAAGGACAAGCTGGGGCCTGCACGTGCTAAGGGCTGAGCCTCTGTCTCTGCCATCTTGACGTGTCCTGAATTTGGGTCCACCAGCAAAAACCAACCTGTAACCTAGTCCTGTAACCCAGTCCTGTAACCCAGTCCTATAACCTAGTCCTGTAACCCAGTCCTATAACCTAGTCCTGTAACCCAGTCCTGTAACCTAGTCCTGTAACCCAGTCCTATAACCTAGTCCTGTAACCTAGTCCTGTAACCTAGTCCTGTAACCTAGTCCTGTAACCCAGTCCTGTAACC